>NC_049983.1:4256582-4283559 GCF_000003815.2 Branchiostoma floridae
CTGTATATAGCTAACTAATAGCGAAAAACGTGTTCAGGAGTCAAACTGTGTCAATTTGAATGACACACTTACATGATAGTGCCGTAAGAACTGTATATAGCTAACTTGGAGCGAAAAAACATGTTCAGGAGACAAACTGTGTCAATTTGAATGACACAATGCATTATAGAATAGCGCTGTAAGAACTGTATATAGTTAACTTAAAGCGGAATGCGTGTTCAAATGTCAAACTGTGTCAATTTGAATGACACACTTGTAGACAGCGCCCAAATAACTGTATATAACAAACTAATACCGAAAACGTATTCAGGAGACAAACTGTGTCAATTTGAATGACACACTTACATAATAGCGCCGTAAGAACTGTATATAGCTAACTTAAAGCGGAATATTAATGCGTGTTCAGAAGTCAAACTGTGTCAATATGAATGACACACTTATATAATGGCGCCGTAAGAACTGTATATAGCTAACTTAAAGCGGAATATTAATGCGTGTTCAGAAGTCAAACTGTGTCAATACGAGCGTATGAATGACACACTTATATAATAGCGCGGTTCAGGCAGCGCTTTTCTGCAAGTGTGTCAGACAAGTTCTAAGGTCCCTTCTTACGAACTAAATGGCGTTCCTTCGTATATATATATGACTTTAGATGCGGTTATTTCATATCAATTAACAACTGATTACTGGAGTTTGGACCATGGTAGGGTTTAAAGTAACTGAAATACTAACTTGTTCAAGTAAACTGTCAAATCTAGTACTGCGCTGTCTGAGCTGAAAACTGTGTCAATCATATGACACACTTTTGAAACGCATAATAACTATCTTATGACGGAAAACTCGCTCAGCCGAAAACTTTTTCAATCGAATGATTATACGAGTTAGGCATATCTATTCAGTCTGCTAATTTGTCACATTAATTGACACAATAGTTTATAACAGAAAACTTTGTCAGGAGGACGGCTTTGCAATTAATAACCGAGTGCTAAACAGTATAAAACTGCCTCATGACGGAAACTTTGATGGACAACTGTCACTGATAGTATGGCACACTAGTGCGATGATTAAACAGTATTAAACTGATGGAAGACTTGGTCGGGACGACAACTGTGTCAATTAACAAGTTTTTTAAAACTTATTAAAATTTCACAAAACGGAAAACCCTCACGGTCAGGACGACAACTGTATCAAATGACAGAAAACCTTGTCAGGAGGACAACTGTTATTTCATATGACACACTATGAAACACGATGTGAAATCAGTGTAAAATTGTCTAGATGGCGGACGACTTTTTCATGAGGGAAATTGTGTGAATTTGTCTGACACCTTTGTTAGCGATGTTTGAACCGTGTCTTAAAAATGGAAAACGTTTTCCCGGGGGACAACTGTGTCAATCTATATCACCCACAATTAGAAAAGCGCTGTTTAACGTGTGTAAAATTGATCACGGAAAAAGTTGGACAGTAAAGAATTTGTGTCAATTTATATGACACTGTGGTAAAAAGTGTACTTTGGGCTGTACCTAACAACTTTATTGCTGAAAACGTAGTCAAAACCACAGCTGTGTCGATTTGTTTCGACACATTTGTAGAATAGCGCCGAACGTATAGTATACAAATGTATGACTAAATCTTAACGGCTAATGTGTTCAGGACTCAAAACTGTGTCAATTTGTATGACACACCTAAAGAAAAGCGCTGTAAGAACTGCATATAACCATTTTACAACAGAAAACTTCGTTAGGAGGGCAACTGTGTCAATTCATATGACACACAAGTAAAGTAAAGCGATAATTAAATAGTATGATCATCCGATTGAAAAAGGTTTTGTTAGAGCAAGCTTTCGTCAAAATAAATTTACCTCGCTGTTCTATGAATGTGTCATTCACATAGACACATTTTGTATCCTAAACACGTTTTTTAAATTGGTTAGCTATGTACTGTTTTAACGGCGCTATAATGTGAGTATGTCATGCAAATTGACACAGTTTGTCCCCTGAACACGTTTTCCGCTATATACAGTTCTTACAGCACTTTTCTATAAATCTGTCATTCAAATTGACACAGGTATAGTCTACTGAATACACTTTTCGCTTTAAGTTAGTTATATACTGTTTTAACGGCGCTATTCTGTAAGTGTGTCATTCAAATTGACACAGCTTGTCTCCTGAACACGTTTTTCGCTATTAGTTTGCTATATAAAGTTCTTACAGCACTGTTCTATAATGTGTCATTCAAATTGACACAGTTTGTCTCTTGAACACGTTGTGCTGTTAGTTAAATATATATACATGTTGTAACAGTGCTTGTTCTATAGGTGTGTCATTCAAATCGACACAGGTAGTCTTCTGAACTCATTTTATGCTTTAACTTAGCTATATGCAGTTTTTTGGCGCTATTCTGTAAGTGTGTCATTCAAATTGACAAAATTGACACAGTTTGTCTCTTGAACACGCTTTCTGCTTTAAGCTAGCTACATGTATATACAGTTCTTACGGCGCTATTCTGCAAGTGTACCATTCAAATTGACACAGTTTGTCCCCTGAACACGTTTTTCGCTATTAGTTTGCTATATACAATTCTTACAGCTTTGTTCTATAATGTGTCATATTGACACAGGTAGTCTTCTGAACACGTTTTTTGCTTTAAGTTTGATATATACAGTTCTTACATACATCGCTGTTCTATAAATGTGTCATTCAAATTGACACAGTTTGTCTTCTGAACACTTTTTCCGCTATTAGTTTGCTATATACAGTTCTTATTGCGCTATCTGCAAGTGTGTCATTCAAATTGACACAGTTTGTCAACTGAACGCGTTACAGTTCGCTATAAGTTAGCTATGTACATTTCTTATTGCGCTACCTGTAAGTGTGTCATTCAAATTGACACAGTTTGTCTTCTGAACACTTTTTCCGCTATTAGTTTGCTATATACAGTTCTTATTGCGCTATCTGCAAGTGTGTCATTCAAATTGACACAGTTTGTCTCCTGAACGCCTTTTCCGCTATGAGTTAGCTATGTACAGTTCTTATTGCGCCATCTGCAAGTGTGTCATTCAAATTGACACAGTTTCTCTTCTGAACACTACACTTCGCTATGAGTTAGCTATGTACATTTCTTATTGCGCTATCTGCAAGTGTGTCATTCAAATTGACACAGTCTGTCTTCTGAACACGTTACACTTCGCTATGAGTTAGCTATATACATTTCTTATTGCGCTACCTGTAAGTGTGTCATTCAAATTGACACAGTTTGTCTTCTAAAAACATTTCCCGCTATTAGTTTGCTATATACAGTTCTTATTGCGCTATCTGCAAGTGTGTCATTCAAATTGACACAGTTTGCCTCCTGAACACTTTTCCGCTATTAGTTTGCTATATACATTTCTTATTGCGCTACCTGTAAGTGTGTCATTCAAATTGACACAGTTTGTCTCCTGAACACTTTTTCCGCTATTAGTTTGCTATATACAGTTCTTATTGCACTATCTGCAAGTGTGTCATTCAAATTGACACAGTTTGTCTCCTGAACACTTTTTCCGCTATTAGTTTGCTATATACAGTTCTTATTGCGCTATCTGCAAGTGTGTCATTCAAATTGACACAGTTTGTCTTCTGATCACGTTACACTTCGCTATGAGTTAGCTATATATATTTCTTATTGCGCTATCTGTAAGTGTGTCATTCGAATTGACACAGTTTGTCTCCTGAACACTTTTTCCGCTATTAGTTTGCTATATACAGTTCTTATTGCGCTATCTGCAAGTGTGTCATTCAAATTGACACAGTTTGTCTTCTGATCACGTTACACTTCGCTATGAGTTAGCTATATATATTTCTTATTGCGCTACCTGTAAGTGTGTCATTCAAATTGACACAGTTTGTCTCCTGAACACTTTTTCCGCTATTAGTTTGCTATATACAGTTCTTATTGCGCTATCTGCAAGTGTGTCATTCAAATTGACACAGTTTGTCTCCTGAACACTTTTTCCGCTATTAGTTTGCTATATACAGTTCTTATTGCGCTATCTGCAAGTGTGTCATTCAAATTGATACAGTTTGTCTTCTGAACACGTTACACTTCGCTATGAGTTAGCTATGTACATTTCTTATTGCGCTATCTGCAAGTGTGTTATTCAAATTGACACAGTTTGTCTTCTGAACACTTTTTCCGCTATTAGTTTGCTATATACAGTTCTTATTGCGCTATCTGCAAGTGTGTCATTCAAATTGACACAGTTTGTCTCTTGAACACTTTTCCGCTATTCGTTTGCTATATACATTTCTTATTGCGCTACCTGTAAGTGTGTCATTCAAATTGACACAGTTTGTCTCCTGAACACTTTTTCCGCTATTAGTTTGCTATATACAGTTCTTATTGCGCTATCTGCAAGTGTGTCATTCAAATTAACACAGTTTGTCTTCTGAACACGTTTTGCGCTATTAGTTTGCTATATATAGTTCTTATTGTGCTATCTGCAAGTGTGTCATTCAAATTGACGCAGTTTGTCTTCTGAACACGTTACACTTCGCTATGAGTTAGCTATGTACATTTCTTATTGCGCTATCTGCAAGTGTGTCATTCAAATTGACACAGTTTGTCTTCTGAACACTTTTTCCGCTATTAGTTTGCTATATACAGTTCTTATTGCGCTATCTGCAAGTGTGTCATTCAAATTGACACAGTTTGTCTCCTGAACACTTTTCCGCTATTCGTTTGCTATATATATTTCTTATTGCGCTACCTGTAAGTGTGTCATTCAAATTGACACAGTTTGTCTCCTGAACACTTTTTCCGCTATTAGTTTGCTATATACAGTTCTTATTGCGCTATCTGCAAGTGTGTCATTCAAATTGACACAGTTTGTCTTCTGATCACGTTACACTTCGCTATGAGTTAGCTATATACATTTCTTATTGCGCTACCTGTAAGTGTGTCATTCAAATTGACACAGTTTGTCTCCTGAACACTTTTTCCGCTATGAGTTAGCTATGTACAGTTCTTATTGCGCTATCTGCAAGTGTGTCATTCAAATTGACACAGTTTGTCTTCTGAACACGTTTTGCGCTATTACATGTAGCTACATAACGTTATAGTTCTTACTGTTCTGTAAGTCTGTCATTCAAATTGACACAGTTTCTCTTCTGAACACGTTTTTCGCTATGAGTTAGCTATATACACTTAATGCAGCGCACAACGTTCCTTTAGATGTGTCATTCAAATTGACACAGTTCGTCTTCTGAACACGTTTTCCGCTACAAATTAGCTATATAACGTTACAATTCTTACGGCGCTATTTTTTGTGTAATTCAAATTGGCACAGTTTCTCTTCTGAACACGTTTTTCGCTATTAATTAGCTGTATACTGTTCTAATCTTAGTTAACCCCTCAGTCAGGCGCGAGCAATGTATCTAATATCTTCAACAGTTAACAGTCAGATGCAAAAAGCCTTCGTCGGGTAACGTTACCTACAGTTCACTTTACCCACGACGCAACCTATTGGAATAACACCTTACAGATCATAGTGCTGTCTTATACTTCAAAGACATTTCAATATTACTTCGTAACATGATAAAACGCTGACAGCACCATCAAAAGTACTTGAATGTGTACACTACCGAGTGAGGTCACGAGTGACTGCCGCAACGGTATAGCGTGACCCGGAAACAGTTGAACCTCGCCCACTAAGCGGACACCCCGAAACCCCCATACGGTGCGTATTTCGGCTTGAAAACAATGGCGAAACCATAGGAAAAAGCTGTCGAAAATCGGTCAACTTTGACATCAAATATATACTTTCTCGTAAAAGTCCATCGCTTGAGATTCACAAGGCAGATAGAACAACTCGTGGGGATTACGAGGACACCTTTGACAGCCTGATTTAGCCCACCGCAATTTTTTAATCTTTTTTTTACGTGACCATGTCAAGTGCCTCAAACGGGCGTCCAACAGGGAACCTGACCTCGTCAGGGATGACACCATACATCCTGTCCTGTTGCAGGATTTTGAAGTGATAGACATGGCGGTTTGTGTGCCTGCATGTGTGCAATAGAAATGTTGAAATTGAAATTTGTCCTTTTTTCTCAAGATTGGCGTAAAAGTTGCCTTTGTTTTGAAATATAAATGGTCAAGGTTAATCAAATGACATCACACACAATGGCGACCCACCTCAGTAAACACTGACATGCGGCTGAGTGTAATTGTACTGTAACAGTAGAAGCTAGTTCATTGTACAACAGATTAACGCACACTTCTGTTAACTGCACAGAATCCCCAAATCCCAAACCGGTGTGGTCCAGCTAGATAACTACGCATTATTGCACCAGCAGGATAAATGCACGAAATTCACTGGCAAATAGGCCGTGCAATTGAGCGGCTTCTGCTGTATTGAAGGAAACACGCTGAATATGGTATCATAAGAGTTTTGTTCTTTTACAGCATTGCACGACATTAAAAAATTAAATATGTGATACTATCAAACTCTGTTTGCTGGAATTTCTTTCCAATCTATGGCTAATATGATTGCTTATTTTGCAGCTGCTTAATTGTTCATTAGTACGGTCAAAACATTTTGTTTAATCAGACGTAGAATGATGTGCACATGAACGTCGTCCATGCAGGTACATATATAATACAACGGGGGTATTTGGTATCGCACTAGGTAAGGCCCGACCGCCGGTAGGATTGCCCGAAGGCTAGATGTGTAAAAGACCTACTCCCCAAGCAGAGGTTGGTGGGAAAAATTGTTACCTTTTCCTTTCATTTGCTTTTTGTTTCGTTGGTGAGAAGACTGAACAAAAAAAATGGATGAAAGGAAAAGGTCACGATTTTTCCCCACCAACCTCTGCTTAGAGTGTACGAGGGGCGTGCAATTAGTAATGGTCCTGACCCATTTCCCATAGCAGGAGATTAATGAAACTTGGCACAGTTATTAGTCTTTCTCTTCATAGGAATCACCCAGAGTTATGCATTTCTCCCATCGTTTGATGCAGCTCTGGACACCGATTTTGTAGGACACCCCAGGTTGGTCCTCCAACTGATGCCTCATCAATGGCACAAGAGGGACGACCAGGTCTGGGAGCTGTTTCCACAGACTTCCAGCCACGTTTGAATTCAGGATGCCAGCGTTTTACAAGGTCATATGATGGGGCATCATCACCATAAGTTTCATTTATTTCATCAAAAGTCTTCTTTGGTGTGCGTCCTTTCAAATACAAAAACCGGATCACTGCGCGACACTCAACTGGTTCCATTTCACACCTGGTCCATTTCGCACCTGACTAAGTTCAAACACCAGTAAATCAGAAACCACAATTAGTTCAGAGCTGTCTTTTGCAACATAACCCATAGAGATATGAATTATTACACATACAAAATTTCATTTAGATCAGACAACTGGAAGTGGGTCAGGACCATTACTTATTGCACGCCCCTCGTATGGAAGACCATGATAGACTCACATGACAGACACAGTGTAGGCTCCCGATTGGCTCTCACTTTTCCGTATCAGGTAAGCTCCTTGTTGCCGGTATTTCATCACCTCTCTCACCTGAGAACAACAGAGACTTTAATGATACAAAGAGTCCAAATCTATTAAAAAAAAAAAACTGGCAACATGTACTCAGTTTTCAAGTGTTTACCATGAGTGTTTAAATGTGAGTGTTTGAACATTGTGTCCCTGTACACTGTACCCCCTGTACTGTCTATACGCCCTGTAGTTGTCGCACACCCTGTAGTGCCTGTTTCTCAAG
Organism: Branchiostoma floridae; assembly: GCF_000003815.2. Taxonomy (NCBI): domain Eukaryota; kingdom Metazoa; phylum Chordata; class Leptocardii; order Amphioxiformes; family Branchiostomatidae; genus Branchiostoma; species Branchiostoma floridae. The sequence goes on from NC_049983.1 coordinate 4,264,337, forward strand.
TGTCCGTACCTCTATTTTCGGTTGAAAATACAATCACTGTGATAAAATTAAAATGCTCCATAATTGCTATAAATCTGGATTTTATTGCTGTGGTAGGATAAAGTGTGCTTGTTTGCAACGAACTCGATTGCAAAATTGATATGAATTCCGACAATATCTAACCAATATGACCAAGGTACTTATTTAAGAAACCATTTTAATAAATCCTTACCATGTGTTTCCGTAGGTGCGGATGATACTGGCTAAGACAGCTGATTTGATGGTCATATTCCCCCTTCTCCTCACCACTCATCCTGCTCATGCCTGGTCTGATGAACTCTTTACTTTTCCAAATATTCCTGCAGCTCATTCTTCTGTAGAAAGAATAGCAAAAGTCGCATTTGTAATTTGTATAGATATTTTTCTTCCTCATGGCATTACCTGTGTATAGATTTGTTTGATAGATTTTATGTGTTCAGCTCGTGTTAAGCAGATATATTACTGGGCTGGGCTATGGCAACAAGTTTGGCAGAACATTTTTGCTCTTTTCCCAACAGCTCTTTATCTAAAGACTATACAAACATGATCTAAAGATAGCAAAACTAAAAAAAAAAAGTTTGAGAGTCTAGTCTCCAACGTGTACTGCAGCATTACTAAGAATCACTAACAGCCAAGGAAGGAACAACAGAGAATGTATAAAGCCACCTTTACAAATCAAGAATTTAGCTCGGTCGAGTTGTCAGCGAGCTCAAAATTACGAGGAGGCATGACCCTGATGCCTAAGAACAAATGGCAGAGTTTCTTCGTCGGCGTCAGAGTCATTACCGCTTACCACTTACCGGTCCCTTGACCGGGGGTGGTCGTGGGGGCACTTAGCAGCTGAGCACACCTCCCTCCATCTCACCCTGTCATGGGCCAGAGCTTGGGTCAGAGTCATACCTCCTCGTAATTTAGAGCTCGCTGACAACTCGCCCGAGCTAAATTCTTGATTTGTAAAGGGGGCTTAAAGGGGGCTTAAAGGTACATAGTCGACAGTTAACTCTGTCGATTTTCTTCCTGCAGGGCCTAGGGGTATTATTGAAACCCCTCCCAACCGCGCGCCCCTTCTCCGTGCAATTCCGCAGTGTGTTCCAATGACAATATTGCGTTTTTAGCAGGACAAGAGAGACAAAAACGATACACAGGAGAAATTGCAAAGGTAAGCTGTAACAGCAACATTTACCTGAGGAAAATGATGCGTTGATCATTTTTCAAATTAGTATTGCTTGAGAAATCGCAGTTAACGCGACAATATTATGGTAATTGTTGTTAAATGGTATGTGAGCATGTATTCACAATGTTGTGCAGTATGAGAAATTGCCAATTTACATACACCTCTACATATGGATATGCCACCAAAGACACAATGATATAGTCCAAGCTAGCTGGCCATAGTAGCCCTAGGCTATGTACACTATAACTTTACTCAATCCCTACCCTTCCAAACCCTGATATTTCTACGAATTCCTTGTCTAGATTAAACGTAAAAGAAATCACAAGTACTTGCCTATCTTGTGCAGCATTCCTTTGAAAGTGTCAACAATCCCACAACACCCTGATCCACGATATACAACTGCGTATCTGGCATAAGGCTGCCCTTAGACTGACTATGCTGATAAGGAAGTGAGCTAACTGACTTTTCAAGTATCCTGAAAATAGCCTTAGGGTTTTCTAGCATTGCTACCACAACACTGGGCAGTACATTATACATACCGCGGTAATATACCAGACACCTCCTGCCGTTTTGACCTCTCAAACCAAGGGGATCATCAGTAGAACAAAATTCATATTCATAATGCAACTAGACAAACCATCGATCATAAAACATATCTGTTCTTTTGTCTCCACTATGACAGAAAAGCGAGGAGAAGGTGAATTTATCCAACGATTAAGTTTCATTTTGTATCTGTTAAGGGAATCTTTTCAACAAGTCTTGTTGTCGGACCTGTACTTAGCCCGATGTGGCAAAATATGCAATAAAGGTATTCGATCAATAATGGTCAGAAGTCTAATCATTCAGCAAAGGACCCCAAGACCAACATGAAGAAAAGTGTGTTTGAAATCTTCAAGGAATCTTTTCAACAAGTCTTGTTGTCGGACCTGTACTTAGCCCGATGTGGCAATAATATGCAATAAAGGTATTCGATCAATAATGGTCAGAAGTCTAATCATTCAGCAAAGGACCCCAAGACCAACATGAAGAAAAGTGTGTTTGAAATCTTTTTAATAATGTCGATCCTTGATATCTGAAGTATGAAATACCTCAAGGATTAGTAATTTTCATCTTCAGCAAGAAGATTATGCTTTCAGGACTGCGTGCATAATTTTAAACAGCGCTACAACTAAGACGTTGTTACTGTCGTACCGAGGGCATACATGGTGCTGGTAAAATAAAACAGAAATTATTCGATTATGCGCCTACAGGATTTTGATATCTTATTATGTATTACATATATATTATATCATATAATTCTGAAAATGCTGTGGTTGTAACTTTTAACAGGAAAACAGTGTTGCGATTGGAATTAGGACTCCTAAAAAGTCTTTTTTTAGGAACTGTAGGGGCTGGTTTTGTGCATGACTTTGAATGAGATTAATTCAATGAATGGCGAGTGTTATATGCCATATTATTATCAATATGCCACGTTACTTATGAATAAATAATAAAGGTTCAAACAAACAAAAACAAATGCCACGTTTTGTCACTTCAAATCTTGTTACGACGTTTATGGTGTCTATTTTGAAAATTTTGCCATTTTTTACCCATCTTGTTTTTTTTCGCGCTATCTCAGAATTTTTTTTGCACTCTGCGTGGATGTCATCCATAAAGTTTACTTGCTGTGGCCTTGCATGATCATTCCCCCAATTCACCGGGATGTGGAAAGGGAAAGTGATCGGTCCCTTTATCACGTGATCATATGCTGCTCACTGATTGGCTAAGTTGATAATTAGGTCATTCATTTCTCGCTAAGGCTGACGGGTATTTTCCAAGATGGCCGTCTTTTGACGCTTCGGAACAGTTTTTGCGCAAATTTGTTGCTTTTTCTCCGTTCCGAAGGACCTTTTCGTCAATATAGTACCTTCAGCTTGTCGGTATAAGCATAGTGGAGAATTTTGTAGCTTATTTTTCAACTTGCCTTCGCCAAACGGACTGTTTTCCGCTCACAACCGTAGGTTTAGCAGTTTCACAAAATCCGACGAGACCACGAAGAAGTTCACTTCTCTTTCTTTCGACAACTTAGAAGAGCCTCGTCTGTGAATTATGGGGAAGGAGAAGGCGGGTTTCCTGTCTCCAAAGTCCATCAGCAACAGGATCAAGGCCAAGGGCCTGCAGAAGCTCCGCTGGTACTGTCAGATGTGTCAGAAACAGTGCAGGGACGAGGTACGTAGCGCTAGCTGTTACGTTACTGTTAAAAATCTTGCGGTTTTGAGTGTAGTGAGAGGTTTTCGCGGTGACTGCTTTTTATACATGCTATATATTGTTGTCTATTATAGAGTACATTTGATTCAGATTATGAGGTTTGTAGAAATGACAATTGACATTATTTTGGCTTCTACCGTTGTGTAAAACCCACAAGTAGGCGGGGGGCACAGTAGTGTGTGTGTGTGTGTGTGTGGGGGGGGGGGGGGGGGGCTGGCCACAGTAATGTGTGTGTATGGGGGGGGGGGCACAGTAGTGTGGAGGGGGGGGGGCAGATAGTAAAGTTTAACCTCCTTTGATTCACACACCGTGATGGACTCCTACTCTTTTCAAAAGTAAGTGCATTGGGTTCCAATCATCCTTGTGGTGTGGCTTCATGTCCTCAAACGGCTTCGAGACGACTCAGCACCTGAGACAACTCGGCCCTAGTCGGCACCATACTTACTCGGCACATAACTTTTATATTTTGCACTCGAAGAATGATAATCCTATCATTCCGGCAGCATAAGAAGTGACATAAGAATGTACAAATCAATCTCACCCCACGAGGTAACGTTTTGGATACAAATTTTTAGGATACAAGATCCCCAAAACATGTTGTGGGCCGCGCCGGCGACGCCATTTTTTAGTAGTTATATCGGCGTTCTTTCACGATGTCACTCTACTTCTCTTCTATATCACCGTGTTTGCAAGTTAGTACAAATGAAAATAGATGTAATAAGCAGTTCAATATATTTTGTTGGTCATAAATTACAACTGTTTGTAGGTTTCAAAAACGCGTTGAGATGACCGATCTGATATAGACAGAGCCTCGGCCGTTCAAAGTTAACGTACCTTGAAGTGACGTTCAGAGCCTCAAAATGTCCGTAAAATTGTGCCGACTGTATGACTTACAAGTTATTACAGTGAGAGAAATGTTTTGCAGTTAAACATCTTGCATTTCTCACAAACCTTCACAATTTTATGTCATATTCTTGGTGCCAAGTTTTCCCACTTGGCTAGGTGCCGAGTCGTCCCAGGTGCCGAGTTGTCCTGATACCCCTCAAACGTGATGTAGGACCTCTATTAAACATCCTATCAGTGGGACAGTGTAACATTTGGTCATAGTAGTAGGACTTGGGCATTTATTTATACATCTGATGTAATATGATGCGTCTATGCTATACACTCTCACAAGAAGCCAAGGACCAAGGTTCGGTATACAGTTTGATGTGACCTTTATTTATACTATGACTGGTTGTATCCAGTTTAGGCAAGTGAACGAATGTAATGATATAGACTGGCTTAATACACATTACAAGACAAGATACCTGAACAGATGCGGGCAGATGATACTAACTAACCGGTTACGTAACTACGGCGGCGGGAGATGCGGTTGTCCTTGTCTCTGAGTCTGCTTCTAGCCTAACTAGCGCGTACCGCGCCTTATATTACGCCAATTGGGGACGGAGCTTACGCGAGCACTGCGGGGCATGACCTAGCTGACGCCAGTGCGCGCCCATGGCCATGTACTCTCACCACATGACCCCTAGACTGCCCAACGTAATATCAGACTTGCTACAACGGCCCTACTAGTATCGTTACTGATGCTTGGTACCTTTATCCTCCTTTTGTTTGAAGTTCCTGAAAATCAAGGGAAAAAGATCAGTGACATATCAGTAGATCTGGACCCAAATCTCTGGGATCTGGGCTAAACGCTATATGCCATTATGCCACACATGGCTGTCTAAAGAAGTTTATGGAAGCAGAGGAAGACAAAAGCCCCACTTTTCTATGATTTGTTGGTTGGCTTTCTGTTTGTCTCTGTATCTGTTCTTCAATGTTAGAAAGTTGAGTTAGGTCTTTACAACTTTAGAATTTATGTCTAACGGGGATCGAAATTAATTTTTGGGAATGGGTGCACTGGTGCGCCAAACCTAGAAAATTGGGTACACCAGAATATTTTTGGGTGCACTACATAGAATAAAGTAGAATATCAGAATAACCTAATTGCAAACCTACTAAATAAGTAATTTGATCGGAGCTCTTCAAAAATCGGAAGTACTATGACAGTCATTTTATTATCTTTCTAACACACAGATGTCAAGAGCATGGTGTTTATTTAGTATACTGACATCTTTACATGCATAAGCCTATGAAAATATTTGGGTGCACCCTACATGCACCCACAGAAAAAAAATTGGGTGCACAGCTCGAATTTTGGGTGCACCTGGGAGCATAAAACCCCAGTATTTCAAGCCCTGCCTAACATACATCTACGTTTCTCCAGAATGGTTTCAAGTGCCACACCACGTCAGAGAGCCACCAGAGACAGCTGCTGCTCTTTGCTGAGAGCCCAGACAAGTTCTTGGACTATTTCTCACAGTAGGTTTACATTACTGTACTGTAGTGTTTCATAAAGGACTGTTTATTAAAGACTGTTTCATAAAGGACTGTCTCCAGCTTAAGACTTTTTCCATCCCACTTGTAATTTATCCCTGTCTTATTTTTGTGTAGTGAGTAGGGGTACTTCTTAGAAGTACACATGTACATGTACTAGTAGGGAGCTAGTAGGGCCAGAAACGTTGACAGAAGTTGACAGAAACAGCATTGTTTTCCTCTATTGTTCATTTTTTCCAATGCATCTTGGTAACTTATAGTTTTAGATGATTTAGAACAAAAACAAAAGAATGCAAACAAGACATGTTCTATGCAAGTCCAGAACTGGTTCACAACTTTGTATTAAAAATGAAGTACACATTTTTATAAGTCTGGCTCCAGTCAGGTGCACAGGTACGAAACACTATGCACTGGCAAAGTTGAGTGATTTTGTAACTTGCAGTTGAATCTTGATAATTCACAAGTTTTCCAAGATCACACTGGTGAAAATAAGCATTTTTGCAAATTAATGCAAGGAAAGTCCTTGACTGAGTGACATATTGAGTTAATCCTTGATTTATCAAGTTACCCAAGAAAAGAAAACACCATAGGTTTGAAACTGAATTTATATCCTGTGCAAATTTGATCAAGATCAGTGGACAAAGGGACTTTGGTCTTGCAGATTTGTCCATGACCAACAGGCTTTTAGCTAGAATTTTTTTGTAGGGAGACTCAATCCAAATTTATTGGCGAGTCGCAGTAAGTGACTATTGTAGGGGGGTGGGTGCATGTGCACATCCACCTTCCATGGTGCAGAGTTTTTGATGATTTTAGGTTAAAATAGTGCATTCTAAGGTATCCCATGAGGCAAAGATACTGTTACAAAGGTCACAGTAGAATACTGTGACCATAGATGACCTGGTAGCATCCCTGGTCAATCAGAATTTCATGCCTGTCAGAGGACTTTCTGCCCAGTGTAAGGGTGTCCAGTGAGTCAAATTTTTTGTTATTCTAAGAAAAGTGTGTCCAGATGATGCATTGAAGCGTGCCTGGCTAAAAGCCTGATGACCAATGCCCCTAATCAGGGGTACCTTCATTTGAGAAATATGCTACTTGCTGAAAGGTAATTAAAGTCAAATCTTGAACAGACAGGCATATTGCTGTTGGTACATGTGTAGTCACGTCTGTATGTCTTAGAATCAATACTAAACTATTTTTTTCTTCTAATCCTCTTAGAGAGTTCCTGAATGGATATCTGGAGCTTCTTAGAAGGCGATTTGGTGAGTTGAAGTTCAGCCTTTAGAATTTTTTATTACTTTGTTTCATTACATTGATTTGGCTGCTATGAATTTCTTACTAGTATATAATTTTTTGTAACAGTACTATAAAATATCAGCCCATCTTGGTGTAAGGTTACTGTGATACATGTATGATAATTTGCTCCAGATTAAAGTAAAGGGTGTCATCTAGGCGGGGGTACGGGTACATAAAATTCAGGTCCAGGTCCGGTTCAGGTCCAGAGGATAAGGTCCTCAACCTGGACCTAATTGTCTATGAAAGCTTGTGAATGGACAATACTCAAAGTCAAAACATTGGTCGATTTCGCCACAAAGGATTCTGTTTGTGGGAATATCCGACTTCCACCGGCATTTGAAAATCCTATTTTCATACAAACAATACTAACTGCCTCTGAAAGCTTAGACCAAGTTTGATTGTATAAAATATACACATTACTATAAACTATTTTGTTTGAATTTTCTTGGACTTATCAGCCCCAAAATACTTGAACGACTGCTGATATGATATGGTCCAAAATCCAGTCTAGGTCCAGTTTTTCGGGACGAGTCTGACAAGAAAAAACAGTTTTGTACTGGCCTGGTGTAACAGTAGCCAACCCTAGTGTCAACCTGAATGGCCGAAGTGGTGACTGATATTTTGTTTGACCTCCAGGTGACAAGAGAGTCCACTGTAACATCGTGTACAATGAGTACATCCAGGACCGGGACCACACCCACATGAACTCCACACAGTGGTTAACTCTCACAGACTTTGTCAAGTGGATGGGGAGGGAAGGTGAGTACTTCTATGTCATATCTGGCCATAATCTGGGTGTTCCAGACCAGGTGATACACGTATTTATGTCATATCTGGATCCCAGACGGAACAGGAGAGAAGCGATAACTACATGTATATAGTGCCGGGTTGTAGCCAGCATCCGTCCTTCAGTCCTTTGAAGGAATTTTGCAGCTGGGGACTGAAAAAAAATTGACAATTCCGTCCTTTGTGATGGACAAAAATCTATATGTAAAATCAGTAAAGATATAAAAATTTACGTCTTCTTGTGTAATTTTTCACCAAACAGATGAACAGCTTAGTCTACCAGCAAAATCTACACCTCAAAATGTAGGAAATTGGGTTTCAGAGGGTCTAGATTTCAAAATATTTCAGGGGAGTATGCCCCCGGATCCCCTTAGGAACGTTATGCCTTCAGCTCGATGTCTCGTTCTTTCTGATTCAAAATCGAGGGGACTGAAAATGATTTCAGGCTGGCTACAACCCTGATATAGTGTATCATAAATGTAAGAGCTAGAAGCGACTGTATATACAGGGCTCGAAATACTTTTTTCTGCATACCTGCACTGATGCAGGTAACATTGAAAATTACCTGCACCAGACAAATTTTACCTGCACCACTCTGAATTTAGGAAGTATGGATCATACTAAAACTGTTCAGAAACCATTGCTACTTTTTTCTTTATACTTTTTAGGTGGTAAAATTCGATGCAGCTAATAACATTGTCCACATACACCTACATCATAGGACATTTATGTATAGAACCCAGTACATGGACCAGTGCAGGTAGGCACCAGAAATACCTGCACAGCTCCAATTTTACCTGCACTAACCTGCATATGCAGGTGGTATTTCGAGCCCTGATATAGTATGAATGAATGCTGGAGCAAACTACTTTTCGGATGGTACCCAGGCTAAACACACCTATTATTGGAATAAATAAAGGATGAGTCAATACAGTTGTGTGTTTAAAAAGTTTATTTTTCATCCAGGTTATTGTAAGGTAGACCACACTGAGAAAGGCTGGTACATCCAGTACATCAACCGGGACCCTGAGACCATCGCCAGGCAACAGGAGCTGGAGAAGAAGAAGAAGATGGACATGGATGATGAGGAACGGCAGGCCAAATACATCCAGGAACAGGTGAGATGACATGTCTGAACTTTTGGCGTGGGTTTCAGCCATAGAAAATTCAGGCCCAGGTACAGCTCAGGTCCAAAAGGATCAGGACGGGGTTCAGACTAGGGGCGGGTACCAGTACAGAAAATTCAGGTCTAGGTCCGGTTCAGGTCCAAAGGATCAGGTCCAGGTTCGGACCTGAACCTGATGCAGTATGACTCATATCAATGGTCCATTTTACTACAAAGAAATCTGTTTGGTGGAGTATTAGACTCACACTGGCGCTTTAAAATTATACAACGCTAACTGCACCGGTACGACTGGCTGTACAACTTGGTAGAAATTATTATAAACTCTACTCTACTTCACTCTTGTTATTTTCTTCCATCTACAAGCGCTAAAACGTGTGAATGCCTGATAAAATAATCTGTTAATTTTGTAATCGGTCCAACATTCTGTCCACCTAATTTTTTTAGGTCCGTTTTTTCTGGACCGGTCCAATACGAAAAACCGGTTTTGTACCGGTATGCTGTACCGATACCCAGCCCTAGTTCAGACCTAAACCTGGTCCTGATTGCCTGTGAATGAGGGGTGATAAGCCCAATTGTTCATAAGATACCAAAGAACACATGACTAGACGATATACCTTTTCGTACCCTACCTTTTGTCAGGCCTTTTCAGGTACATTGTACTCATAGGCTGATGTTATAGAAAAAATGCTAACGCTTTACTTCCAACACTGAATTAAACTATAGGGATTTACCCCTCTAAATTTTTGGTCAATCTCCTTCAACCTCGTTTATACTATAGAATGACCCTTTCTACATGTAGCTCCAGCAATGATGTCAGGAACACACCATTTTAGCAGGAAGGGGTGATAGGCTGATGTTGTTTATTCATTATATCTATTGGAATATAGCACTCCCTTCTGGAGTTTTAGACTACTTTTATTCTATCCGAGGGATGGCCCTAGCCAAAGCTTATACAGTCAAACCTGGTCTACCGACCACCTGTGCATAACGACCCACTGTCCACTACGACCGCCGAAAAGCGGTCCCTTGAATTTTCCCATAGACGTAAGCATTAACATTTCTGTATATGACGACCACTGTCCAACGCGACCACGACCACCACTAAAGGCGACCGCACCGGCACGGCACGCTGCAAAAAGCCGGACGAATTACCACCGTTTTTCTTTTTCAAATCATTCTTATAATATATCTATTATAAATATCATTACAAATGTAATACTTTTTAATACGAAGAATAACATAAGTATACGTAATTTTAGCATTGTATGACATCGTGTTATCTTGTAAATAATAAGACAGACAAATGCGTTTCATGCATAAATCATCGATGTTCTGACTTGTCAGTTTCTTTACTGCCGCCACGTTGTTTTCTATATAAAGACCACCTATGTATGAAGACCACTTTTGCTGGGTCCCTTGAGTGGTCTTCTTATACAGGTTTGACTGTATAGGTACACATTTCTACCTGAGTGAAGAGAGGAAAGTGGTGTTTACTTCGATCAGTGCCGTCCCTCGAATTGGATGTTAAATGGGTGTTTTAAGTGAGCAATACATGTACCTCCAGCATATAAAGAAAGAGTAGAGGTCCATCCCGGTGTAAGCGGATCAAATAAATCTGTTCAACTAATATGCAGTTTGTACTGTTCAGTACAAAGTTGGTGTGTTACACCACGAAGAGGTTTACCGTATATCCAATACAAACAAATGCTTCCATTTCTGTTTCCCACCAAACACAGGTAGTGCGAGGAATGCAGGGAGGAAGCGAGCAGGTATCCCATGAGGCCACAGAGCTGCAGCGACAGAGCGAGGAGGAGAAGATCGTGTTGAAGATGGGTCTGAGCGGGAAGAAACCCGCCAAACCCGCCAGCTCGTCAGGACCTTCCGCCGAATCTAAACCATCCTCATCTAAAGCAGCTGATAACCCACTGCAGGTAGGACATATCAGGGCTGGAAATACCACCTGCATATGCAGCTTAGTGCAGGTAAAATTGGAGCTGTGCAGGTATTTCTGGTGTCTACATGCACTGGTCCTTGTACTGGGTTTTATACATCCTCTTGTTAAAAACAATTACAATTCTTTCAGCATGCATGCCTGCCTTATTGGACTTGTAAGGTCATTAGATATTCATAGGCAAGACAGGACGATGGTGAAAAGGGAAGGCCAATTGAGCAGAGGTGAATTCTTCAACACAGATTCAGCTCTGCAGTTACTGTAGGACAGTGGTATAGTTGGGCTGGTGTAATAAGTGTAGCTAAGTGTAGGATTAGCATTATATATTGGACTATGTTGTGAACGTTAGACGTACTGGTAGCGTAGCGTACTATCTCTCCCACCGACACTAACGATTCTTCACAGCAACGTTTCATGTAACTACTGCATTTAGCCCATATGGGCAAGAATATGCAAATAAAGGTCATTGTCATTGTCAATAGAAAAAACATTGTATCCTATGATGTTGAAATAAAATAAAAATCACTATATTTCAGGCCTTATCTGCCGGTGCCAGAAAGAAGGATGTTCAGGCAGTCATGTCCAAGAAGGACGGAGCCAAGAAGCGGTCAGCACTTGACGAGATCATGGAGGAGGAAGAAAAGAAGAAGGCCAAGTTCACCAGGAAGGACCACTGGCTGACCCCCGGCATCATTGTCAAGGTCGTCACCAAGAAGCTGGGAGACAAGTACTACAAGAAGAAAGCAGAGGTGATAGCCGTGAAAGACCTTTATACAGGTAAGACCTTCCTGTGAAGAGAATTATGACTGAATATTAATAAATTACTTTTCATGTGCAACCGAACTTCAATTATTCCTTATTGAGTGAACTGAACTGAGTGTGTATACATGTTAATTGAGTATAGTAATGGACTAATAAGTGACTATTACATTATCGAGCGCTAGCACGCATGTGCCCAGTATTGCACAGTCAGTAGCAGACTGAACTTGATAGTTTACACTAGCCGAATTTATAAATATTATTGCATTATATTATCCATAAGTGGTACTGTGACAGTTTGGTCGTTAAATAAGCAGTGCTCGAAATACCTTTTTCAGTCAGGTTGCACAGGAGGCAACCTGATTCAAAAGCCAGGCTGTACCATCAATATTTCACGTTGCCTTATTTTCTCAAATTAGCTACTTATATCCATTATATCCATCTTCCAGTTACTAAATACAAATGTACTTTATGATGTTTTATTTTATAAAGAAACAAATGCAAAAGCTTATGCACGCACATGTACATGATGTAGCTGGAGGGAAAGCAGTGTTCCAACTGCAAAATTTCAGGTTGCACACTACGCTACCTGAATTTAAAGTTGTGCCAAGTAAAATGAGCTGCATTTGCAAGTGGGTATTTTGGGCACTGTTAAAAAAAATTAAGTACATTATTGTATGTTGCCCCCATCTGTCCAGCTGTACTGATGCTGGTGGACTCAGGTGACAAGTTGAAGGTCGACCAGACCCACCTGGAGACGGTCATCCCAGCCGTGGGACGGGCGGTCAAGGTGGTGAACGGCACACACACCGGCTGCAGGGCGGTGTTAGAGGGACTGGACGAGAAGAACTTCTGTGTGACCATCAGGATAGACTCGGTCAGAACCTTTTATCTGTATCTCTGTACCTGGTATAACCGTCCTCAAGCATAGCACACCAGCTTCTTTATCCGTAGTAAGGTTTGTGTATTTGGTATTACTGTCCTTAGGCGTAATACACCTGTCCAACCTTTCAGTCATGTGGTGTGATAGCAGCTGTTAAATTACAACTGTAATTAAAGCTACCGGTAAGGCCACAGCAAGTAAATTTTATGGATGACATTCTCTGCAGACTGCAGAAATAGTGCAATAGGGCGGAAAAAAAAAAGATGGGTGAAAAAAAACAAGAATTTTACATTTTCAAAAATAGGCACCATTAACTTTTGATGAGTGTTGTAACAAGAATTAAAGGGACAAAACATGGTATCGGAGCCAACAAGGCATTCATTCCTGTATTCAAGACATGTATTGGTGTGGTAAAAGTGACACTAGTGTGGTAGACTGGCATCACCAACAAAGTTGATAACCACACTCATGGCTTCCATATTGGTGTCACTTTTACTAGGTATTCCAACCAAAATTTCAAAAACACAATACAATGTTAGTTTTTACTGTTTCTGAAAGAGCTAATAAAGAGAAGTAAAATGCTTTTTAAATGAAGCAAATATCTTAAGCGGTTGCTGAGATATGGCTCCTTGAAGTTTCCAAAATCTGCCCTCCGGAATGGCCGGCCGCGCGATAAATTATGAAAATTAACAAAATAGCTTTTTTAAGGGGTGATAAAAAGGTAAGTGAAGGCTGAAAAGCTTATTTTATCTTATTTACTTGTAATATGCACTACATAGAAATATTCTACAGGATTCCAGACATTAATATCTTTTTATTATGTTTTTACACAGGGTCAAAGTATGCATTTTGCAACAAATTACTCAGGTGGCAGCGTGACCTTTGACCCCTGGGGAAGGAAAATTCCTCCAAAGTTCACACACCTGTGTCTCTTGACAGGAATGACCATGTCTTCCAATATTTCACATAAAACAGCACTAACTGGTGTTCTTTTACACAATAACAGTCATGTTATCTGTACTTCATAAGAAAATGAGTAAATTTGGGTATATATACACACATTTTTGGTTGCGTTCTATGGTATTTTGCTGGTGAGTATACTATACGGTGCACTGTACTAGACCGAGTACATGATACTTGATATACTTTTACAATGTACAGCATTATGTTATTTCCTATTACCAAAGAATGTCACATCCACAGAATGTCAACAATGGTAACTTCTTTAATAAGAAGGTCAACTTGGTCAAGGTCAAAGGTAAGATTGCATGAACATCTCGCATTATTTGATGAGGCACAATGTTACACTGCATCATTAGCATAAGTTCACACTTGCACAATACATGACAGATGTTAGTACTATAAGAAGAGATAAAATAATGATAAATAGACAATGTAAACACTGAATTTATCATGACAAGGTAAACATTTTTCAAGGTCACAGGCTATTTTCGGTAAATGTAATGTTACATAGATTTCTTGGATGTACTTCCCGATAATTCTTAATCAGTAATTATCACCTGTATCATGCAAAGTACACAAAGTTTTGCACACAAAAAAGGCCTACTTATCATTTTCTGTGGCACTAACTGTTCTGTGCTTTCTTAACAAACTTAACACTTTTATTTAGTTAAACTGGCTGCACAACTAGTTAACTTGTCAACTTAACATTTGTCCTACACCATCCAATACATGCGTATCTCGCTCTACTTATTGGTACTACAACCTACATTCTTCAAGTTTTTTCTCTGCTGGTCTTTTATCAGCCACATCTGGGATTAGGTAGAATATTCATCCTAATAAACAATTAAACTTTTAGTTTTATTATTGTGTCTACCATGGTGATGAATGATGATGGTTATCTATCTGCGGCGAAGACGTCCTACCCAAGTACCCGACACCATCACTACGGTGATTTGTAGTTATACAGTTCTTTTTTATGACGTAATAAAGTGGTTATAAAGAAAGAATCAGACTGACAAATGCATGTAACTGAATTCTATATAATACATCAAGAAGATTTGAAGTTAAAATAGATTAAGATTAGATAAATTCCCAAAACCGGATGGAAGAAGGTAAGTCAGTGAGTGTCATTGCTTCTACACCATCTTCTACGACTGAACCTGGGTACCAAGTCTTGGAGGTCGCCATTACCAAACTGTAGAGACAAGAATATAATAATGCAGGTAAGTACTGCAGATTTATGATCTTTACTTAACTATCCAGACGTGCAAAGTCAAACAAAATGCCACATGGCACAAAGACCACTTGAGCAATCTGGTTGTAACGAGCTTACTTCACAATGAAAATGCCATAAGTTTTTTAATTGGGCATAGCTTCCCCGGCTGACCCTAACAGGTGGCCACACAAGTGAAAAAATACACTTGGCATTTTGGACTCGGAACGAGGTAAGAAATGATTTGACAAATAATAACAAAAATTGACATTGAAAATGCCATTGATTTATTTTGAAAAAAAAATTGGGCATAGGTTCCCCGGCTGACCCCTAACCGGGGGCCACGGTTGCCTCAAGTTCAACAAGTAAAAAAATACACCATGGTATTTTGGACTTGGAACAAGGCAAGAAATGATTCACACAAATAATAACGAGGGTATTGAAAATGCCATTAATTATTTGTTTTGAAAAAATTGGGCATAGGTTCCCCGGCTGACCCCTAACCGGGGGCCACGGTTGCCTCAAGTTCAACAAGTAAAAAAATACACTGTGGTATTTTGGACTTGGAATAAGGCAAGAAATGATTCACACAAATAATATCGAGGATATTGAAAATGCCATTAATTATTTATTTATTTTGAAAAATTTGGGCATAGGTTCCCCGGCTGACCCCTAACCGGGGGCCACGGTTGCCTCAAGTTCAACAAGTAAAAAAAATACACCATGGTATTTTGAACTTGGAACAAGGCAAGAAAATTTATGATTCACAAGGCCAATTTCACATAACAAGAAATAAATAAATAAAATGATTAATAAATCTAAACCTGCAATGTTTTACATTGTCTCATGACTTAAAAACATGGATAAAGACATGATTTTGCATTGCTGGCATTGTCTATAGACAGAACCAAAAAATTAAAAAATGGTCAAAACAAACAAAAAAAAGAAAACATTTTCTTCCTTGAGGACACAAAAGCCCCCCATCCCAAAACAAACCTACAATCTACAGACACTAAAAATGCATCAAAGTATTTTACCTGGAAATTCCTGCTCCATAGCGTCGAAAAGGATCTGTTTGTGCCGCTTCAGTCACATAACTTCTATTTGTAAGAGGCGCGCGGCCGAAGTTCGGCGCGTCAGGATCGCGTGGCCGGCCAAACACGGCGCGCTCGGGCCGACCTCGGCAGGAAAACAAGCTCCGCGATCCGCCGGCGTGCATGCAATAGACATGCCGATTACATCAAAACGTAGCCTATTTTTTTGTCGTCATTTGGACAGGGGTGACAACCGGCAAAAATAAAAATTTTGCGGAGATTTTTACAACTAAAGATCGATCAATCGCTTCAAGTGGAATTTTTACCGGCAAAAAATAAAAGTTAACAACTGTCACCGGTATCATTTTAAAGCCCGTAATCTGCTCTTTGCAATGATACTACTTTCATTCTGCTGCTGTCTAACACAGCGATGCGCAAGCGCTCTAAACACAAGGTTAGGGGTCACATGCAGGCGGAAGTTTTGGGCCCGTCCCGCGCAACGCCGGGCGTTCCGCTCACGGCGCGCCGTTTTCAACGGCAAATTTCTGGCGTCTTGAACATTTTACAAACTAAACAAACATATCACAAGAAAGAGAAACTTATATGCTTTATTTTCATGGGTAACTTTGCCTCTAGGAACGGATAGTTTTTGTGCCGCGGGTGTGGGAAGATGGTAAGAAATTTACCGATCGCCGTGCGGCAGAACGTTTTCGCGGTAGCGTTGGAATACCTACTTTTACAACTATCCAATAAGTTTTATTTCTACAACAGTTACTACAGTCCTGGGTTCTTCGCAAGTGTCACTTTTACAAGTACAATTATTAGGCTACAATACAACATGTTTGCTCATTTTGGTAATTTATCATCCTGTTGACCATCCCTGCAGAAGAAAAAATTCTTCAATTTCTTGTTTTTTTCTGAAATCAGGCTAAAATTAATGTGCGCGCTAATGTCATCCATAAAATTTACTTGCTGTGGCCTAATCTAATGAGGATGCTCTACTTTACTTGGTAGCAAGAAGTTCCACTCTACTCTATAGCTCTTGGGATCAATCCACTATGTACAAAATTTAATGTACATACATTGAATGTAACTTGAAGGCTTGACACAATCTCTTTGATTCACATTCTGTACCTTTTAAAAAGTTTTATAAGTCATGTTGAATTGATTGTTATAAATGATCATCTGATATCTGAACCCCATAACAAATTGTCTTCAGTATGAAATCTACATGACTGTTCAAAAAGGTTGAACACACAGTCCAATCATGATTTTGGTTCTTTTACATCTTCTGTGTCATTCTACGACCATTTACCAATATTTTTGTGTGATCGTGGCATATATTTGCTTCAAAGTTTAAATTTCTGCTTCTTTGTAACAAAACAAAAACAACAACACTAAAAGTAAAACATCTAATACATTCATACTACTCATGGTTGTTCCACTATGATCAGGTCCCAAACTGATCTTCTGAACCTTAACTGGACCTGAATTTTCTGTACTGGTACCCACCCCTAGTTCGTTCATCCATAACCAGATAAATATGGCCTTTTGTAACTTGTGTGTTAACCTTGCCATAGTATTAAATCTAGATATAAATGAATGAAATATTAATGGTTGTTTATCATCCTACCACAGGGTGTGTCTAAGGGCAGGGTGGTGGAAGGTGTGAAGTATGAAGACATCTGCAAGATCGCCAGTTAACCAGTCTGCAGGCCATCAACAGGACAGGGTGGTCTGCACAGGGGGAGGGGGGCGAGCTGTACAACATGGAGGACCTAATGTCTGCGCTCTTGTATATAACAACCGTTTTGTGTCAATCCATTACTCAAAGCAATTGTACATGATGATAAAGTATCTTCCTCATTTAATTCCCTGGGTCGGACTGATATTGCTTTGTATATGATTAGTATTCATGCTAGTCCACATTTACGGTAACAATTTTTATCTGTTTAGTATCCTTTGCTTTTTCGGTTGCTACAGTTATTACTGGCTGTGTGTTCCATTACAGTACTATAATTTAGTGTACAGTATGTGACTATACAAATGTACATGACTGTACCACTGTCACAAACTCAAAACCACAGCAAGTACTCCATTGTCTTCTTAGTTCCGTCAAAAATAGATGCATTTAGATTACCACCCACAATACAATTTTTATCTACAGTCATGTACATTTACATGGAAAGATGTTCACAAGTTTCATGACCCTTCCTATGAACTAGACTAAGTGTGGAACTATATACCACATGGAACTGGAATGAACACCTTGTGTATTATATTTTAATTAACTGTGTTACAGTTAAACCTACAGAGTATTTTGAAATAAACTGATTCAAAAGAAATTGACAGCTTAAAATTGTTTTATTGCCTCAGACGTTCTTGATACAGCTACAAATGAGTTCAACACCTAAAGAACAGACTATCATCCCCTTTCGCTATACATGTACTTTGCAATTCAATGGACACTACCTCGGGTGACATGGATAATACACTTTGTTCTATTCTCTCTCTATATATGATGTACATCAGCTCATCAGCCTCTCAGCAGACATAACTTAGTCTAGCATTAGACTATGTTACACTGAAAATACTGTCAGTCTGAGACTGTTTTCTACCAAAATAAATACTATTGAGATCTGCCTATAAAGTCTGTCTTCTACATTCTTTCATGTTTTTCTTGCAGAGATTCAATTTGAGCACATCACCATCTTGTCATGTACACAAGCATAATTTCTAGACTTGCACCGTTTTTGAGCGAGTTATTTTTAATACTAAATCCAACAGGACTTCAGTACATTCACTGCCTTTTGACAACAATAAACACAGAATGATTTCCACGTGATTTACGAGGGGGGTTCAATAAGTTCTTTGCCTCACCAAGAAATAACAAGCACAACTCAGATTTTCAGGCACAACTTCATAGTATGAAGTCTTTTATCAATATCCTCCAAATTTCAAATCATTGGAGTCATTACTTTCCAGGCATTCGTTTTTCCTAAATTAGAAGGTAAGTGGCGAGAAAAAAGTTGTGTGAATTGTGATCAGACATGTGTGGGTCTAGTTTCCCATGCCATAAATTAACAAAAGACGTTGTCAAAATGTTTGATATTGATTCTCTTCCTATTTCAAGCAAAAAGAATTGGGTTTCTAACTTCCAGCAGCGCAAATTGACCCACACACTCAGGTCAGGTCAATTGTCCACGTTTTTTTCCTTCTCCCTCACCTAACGTTACTGGGTGTCGCCTGCAAAGTAATGATCACACTAATTTGAATTTTGGTACATATTTATATAAGACTTTATACTTGACATCTATGCTTCGAAATCTGAGCTGTGCTTATTTTTTCTCGGTAAAGTCGGGGACTTATTGATAACCCCACGTACCTGTATAAAGTC
>NC_049983.1:4283819-4289606 GCF_000003815.2 Branchiostoma floridae
AAGTTGTGCCTGAAAATCTGAGTTGTGCTTGTTATTTCTTGGTGAGGCAAAGAACTTATTGAACCCCCCTCGTATATATCCTGTATGATAAAATCAACCATCATTCATTTACTGCATAGTTTTAAACAAAAGAAATTGCCCCACTCTGACTCTAAGCTTAATAATTCACAATGAAGATAAAAGATGCAGCTCTCACCAAAATCTTGTGACAAAATAAAACCTACAGTGAAGTCCTGACATGCCTCACAGTCTTTAATCTTTCACTACTGTTTGAAGAACACGTTAAGATCTTATAGACTGAAGAATATAACAGCTGCATTGGTCACTGCTTTAATTTGTAGTTGAAGGGGAGCTAAACTTGAAATTAAAAAGCCAACTATATAATATACTGTGTAGTTATATATTTTTGTAGTAAATGGGAGCTAAACTTGAAATTGAGAAGCCGACTATGCTAAATATGCAGTCAAGTTCAACTTCATAGTTCAGAGCTCTACCGCTGTTTGAAATTTTGCAGTATGCTGATGGCTACTCAATTTACTGATTGATTTTTGTGATATCAGGGACTGGCATGTCTCATTATCAGTTCTGTTAATATATGAATGGAGCTTTTTGAGCTGACATGCTTTGAAGACCTTCCCAAAATTGACCGTAATTTGGAAATACTCGCTAAATGTGCATTCTCTCTAATTTGTCGTGCAATTACTTAGAATCCATCCATATCAGAATGAATAAGGGCATACGCAGGGTTATTAGTGCCCTTACTTCTGTCCTTTGACGGAATTTTGCAGCTGCGGACGGAAAATAATTTTGCCCATTTCGTCCTCTGTGGCGGACAAAAATCGATAATTATGTAAACTTTAAGATATAATAAAACTGTCTCCCTAATGTAATTTTTCACCCAAACAGATGCTGTTATAGGCGTTAAATAGCTTCGTCTACCAGCAAAATTTACACCTCAAAATGCAGGAAATAGCATTTCAGAGGGTCGAAATTTTCCAGGACCCCTCTAGGAACCCTTGGGTACTCAATAGTATTCAAAATCGAAGGGACATGTAGAAAATTCAGACTGTCAAGTAACTGTCTGCGCTGCGAGAGTTTCAAACAATGGAAGACCCATGGTGGACGTCGGCTACTATGTATTACTAAAACAAGTAAGGACTTGACTTTGGTGGGGTATCTAGCATGATAGTATAATCTTGAGTTTAGCTTTCTTTTAAATCTTCTAGCTGTACTGTTACTGTAGTGGTCACAGCTCCTCCATACTGTATTGAGCCTGGACATTTTCCAGTTTTAGCCTGTCCAGTATGGGCTGGTATACAGTCTTCTGGAAGGGGACCAACATTCCCTTCTCCTGGATAGCACCTGCACAAAACAAGACAACACTTCTATCAATTCAAGAACAATTTGCAAATCAACCCTTAACTGCCAAGCCCGGATACATGTATATATGGCACACATACTCATGCCCTGTGTGCCATGCCCGGATATATCCGGGATAGCGTATTTCCCCAAAGTAGCAGCTTTGCGCGTGTGTAGCGCACGAACCCCGGAAGTTAGGGACTTCGGCCTTGTTCGGGGGGTTCTTTTTGGAGGTCAGCGGCCAAACCTGGCACTAATAGCATTTTATAGGGCTGGAACTCTGGCAGTTTAAGGGTTTTGAAATGTATAGAGTTCCACATCTTAAATAATCTTTTTCACCCAGATAACCTTTCTTTTTGCTTTCTGTGCTGGTGTAATTTTTAAAAAAATTTCTTAGCTGCAACAGACTATAACTGAGTGCTAATCTTGTGTGTGTGTGTGTGAACATGATACAATTGTAACTGGTAGTAAAGTGTGTTTAGCTTTCATACTCTTCCTCCTAGCAGAGAAAGAAGTTCCATAATGATTGTTAAGAGTCTTTGGTATGACCCGGCTACAACATCCAGTCTTCCTTGGTGGTCTCCCATCCAAGTTTTCTGTCTAGACTGCATGTTGCTTATAACTTCTGAGGTCAGAGGGACTAGTACAACTAATAGGAACATAAGCAGCGATTCTTGAGACTTGTACGTACCATTGAGAATCATTCTGGAGGCGATAGCGGTGGGGTATCCCACAGTCTTGGCCATGGCGGAGTAGCCCTGGGGGTCTCCGTACTGCAGTAACGACACCTTCTCCTCAAACCTGCTGCCATCAGATCGCTCAATCTGGATGAGATGGATCAACAGGACCATGTCTCTCTCTCCTGCACCTGTATGGTGGACAGAAAAGCACATCTGCAGGGGGCTTTCTCTTGTAGCTAGTTGCAGTACTTTTTCCTGGTCTGGAAAGAAAAGCCAGTATCGCAACATGACATTATACAATGAATCATTGTAGTTCCTAATCATTAAGCCAGTCAACTTACCATAAGCCAGCTTCTTGGCTAGGTAGTTTGATAAGGTGTCCAGAGGTGTTGTCTGTTTGTCCACTGGTTCTGAAGACAGGAGTCCCAGTCTGGAGGGGCCAGAAACAAACACAACATTGATTTTCTCAAACATTGACATTATGTCTTCATTTGCAGGACTAGTGACTTAAGCTCATACGAAATCTATGTCACTTTTCAAAGTTTGTGATCAGTTTTGGGCTCTATTACTCTAATCATCATTTTCTTGTATATATGTGCCCCAGTGCCTGCCAAAATTCTGAGACTTTGTTGGAATCTGCATCTGGGTGGGGTATGGAGCCTGACAAGACCAAGACCGGATGTCAACACCACTGTAGTTTTGGAAGTTACATTATACTCTACATGCATGCTGTATCCAAACAATAGTGCAATGGTGTGACTTGTATGTAAACACAGAGGAGTTTCTATGACACAAATTCAGCTCTGCGTCTTAGGAGAATGCATATCACATAATACTAAGATTTAAAAGTCCTAGCAAGTACAAGAAGAAAGACCCACTTACTTCTCCATGACTTGTAACCTGTACTCCTCGCCGCCGACCTTGTCCAAGATGGCCGCCTTGAGCGCCTCGTCGCTGACGTCAGTCATCACGTCCAGCAGGTTACACAGCATGTCTCTCTGGGGGGAGGGGGAAGGACATCAGGGGTTGGGGGAGCAAAATAAGACCCTACATAAATAAAATTTTAAAAGACATTTGGAGTTCACGTGCAAATTTGTCATTATCAATTCATTAGGGCTTGAACTACCACCTACATAGGTTAGCTTAGTGCAGGTAAAATTG
Organism: Branchiostoma floridae; assembly: GCF_000003815.2. Taxonomy (NCBI): domain Eukaryota; kingdom Metazoa; phylum Chordata; class Leptocardii; order Amphioxiformes; family Branchiostomatidae; genus Branchiostoma; species Branchiostoma floridae. The sequence goes on from NC_049983.1 coordinate 4,287,020, forward strand.
GAGCTGTGCAGGTATTTCTGATGTCTACTTGCACCTAACCTGCACTAGTCCATGTACCAAGTTTTATATGTTTTGGTGTTTTTTTATGTTAATTATGATGTGGTCATATTTGGATTGTTATTAGCTGCATTGACTGTTACCACCATATAAAAAAATATCAATGGTTTCTGAACAATTTTGATATGATCCATACTTCCTAAATTCAGAGTGGTGCAGGTAAAATTTGTCTGGTGCAGGTAATTTTCAATGTTACCTGCACCAGTGCAGGTATGCAGAAAAAAGTATTTTGAGCCCTGAGTCATGTTGAACTATTACTATTAGGAGGTTTCATCAAGATGTAAATAAATAGCTAAACTGGGGTGTAAAAAGGATATATTGCTTAACTTGTCCAGTAAGTAGTCACATATAAGTGAGTCACATGTGCAATCACGCACATGGTACAGTCATCAAGTTACCAGTATCACAATGACAGAAGACCCGGCCTATACAAACAGTTTGGGCCGCAGGATACCTTAAACCTATACAGTAATGTATCAGTAAGATGAAGGATTGAACGAGAAAAAAAAACTCTTTAATATACAAGAACTCATATGATAACAAACCTAATATGAACTAAAAAGTAAAGCATTTAAAAATTAAATCAAAACAACAGCAACAATTTGAACACGAAAACAAGTCTTGAAGCCGACCAAACCCTTCACAGCGGTACAGTGGACTGTTCTTTTGTTATGATAATGAACAGTACAGGCAGGTGAATCATCCAGTCTTTGTTGGGGAATTCCACATGCATGACTCAGTTCCTTAACTTAGACACGTCAGCTTCTTAAAGCTTGTTGTCAGTAAAATATAGCTTGAGGTATAGATCAGACCTGTACTTTGGACTTTGGAATCATTCAATTTCCAGTTGTTTTTTCTTTGCTTTATCCCACAGTGTACAATGCAGAACAGGTAAGTGGAAATACATTATATTACATTAATTCTTAACAGTTAGTTGGACAAGTGGAACCAGATTTTGCAAATGTTTGGCAAATGATTTAACATCATTACAATGACAGCAATAGATGACTACCCTGAAAAATCTTTGAAACAAATTATATACTACTTAATATTATATCTTGTTGATACACAGGAAACTCTAAAGCAAGATTTGCATAACTTAATGCGCATAAAAAGCTGAAACATCCCTAAATGTAAAAAAAAATGAATTTGGCATAAAACGAAAACTTGCTTAAGGACAAAAAGATATGTTCAAGTTTTCAAAGAATAAACAAGACCTTCTGCATGGAATTTTATAATATCAAGTCATGAAAGATTATTTTCATGTTTCTTTTCTGTACAGGGAAGTAGACAGGCTTCGCAGACTATCTCAAGCTGAAACTATAAACGTTACAGATGTCCGTGGGGATGGCAACATTACCGTCACAGCTGGCAGTGGCAGTACCATCATCATACCTACATGTTGTAGTTGTAACAAAGGAGAAGACCACAAAGGTGCCGGCTGTGGCACACTTCTTCCAGTCTTGCCCAAACCAGTCAGCAAGCCTCCGCGACTGAACACCAAAACTGAGAAAACTTGTCACATGTACATTGACAACTTGGCCATGCTAACTGTAGAGGGAAAGATCCCAAAATGCCGCAAAGTCATTGCTAAGTTGATGAAAACGAAGACAGACCCGGACTACCAAGTGTCACTCCGACACGCGGCAAGTCTGAATGCCATCTACGAGGGAGACTTCAAGAAGGTGAGCCGTCTCCTGCGTGAAGCTAGCGCCATTCTTCCCGAGACGACAAACGAGACGGAGCACAGGCTTTGGTGGGGGAACCTGAAGTGTCTCGCCAAGTTGAGAGAGGGGAACTGTGATGTGGGGATAGTCTTTGCAAAAGAGGCTCTTCCGCTGTTAGACTTGACGCCACCTGGTTGTCTCACAGCTTGGATGCTCATCAACCACGCCTTGCTTCTGACTGAGATCGCCGCAACCCAAGACGACCACGAAGACAGACGATACCTCGTGAAGATGGCAGAGAGAGATTACCAACAGGCCGTCGAGCACGCCGAATACGAACCCACCAATCAGATGCTCCATTCGCAAACGCGAGTGCCGCAGTTTGCCAAAATGGGCCTGGCCTTTTTGTACCTTGGTTGTACGTTTGGTACCCTGGTTGACTTCAGTTTGGGAACAACGGACATTTCCTTAGAAGACATCAAGAGGGCGCAGAATTTGATTGGTGCGCTAGAAAGAGACGGAATGGTTTGTGATTCGGGAAGGTTCCAGTTGATGGTGGCTAAAGTGTGTCTGTACTACAGGCTGGGTAGTTACCAACAGGCCCTGGACTTGGCAAAGGAAGCCAAGGACTTTGCCACCAAACACTCATTTGGTGGTTTTGTTAAATTTGCTGACAGCATTGTACAGTGTTTACAGGAGTAGTGTTTAGGGATACACTGTGTTTATAAACTAAGATTATGATCATAGCACTTCTCAATCATGTAATCGAAATTCAATAGCTTTCTGTGTATAAAAATACAATACTGTAACTTACAGTGTACGTCTCTATAATATGACAGCTTTACATGTACTGTGTACCTCTG
>NC_049983.1:4293218-4295694 GCF_000003815.2 Branchiostoma floridae
CTTTATATCATAATAATGTAGAACTACATATCGATTTATAATTGTTACACATTCAAGATAATGAATTACTAATTACAGATAATCTGGAATTACTGTTACAGTAAGTTGTTTCAGTCGAGGAGCTTTCTCAGAAATATCACTATTAAGTGAAACCTCAGCCACTGTGTTGATACTGAAACAAACTCTAAAGAGGTCAATGGGGCATACCTTTATGAAGGTGAGAGCACAATGTTATGTTGCACAGCACATTTTTCTGTTAGTATGTATAAATATTTGGTATTTTGTATGTACATCTACATCATTGTCTTTTGTCTCAAAGTCCAGGAAGATTAGTGGTGTGCTCGGGCACGTTACTAATGGATTTTCAAATAAAGTCTCAAAGTCTCTGTTTTCCTCATGACATATAAAGAAAAATGCCAATGATTGATGAGCGAGAAATGTTTTTCGTCTTTTACTTACAGACAGTTTTCACCTAATGTTCAGTTGCATTACTAGTAAATGTATAATTTTCCTTAGTGACTCTACCCTAATCATGGAACAGTTTTGTTGGGGAATCCCCATGACTCAGAGTAAGCACCTGAATCCAAACACAGCTTTTTGAAAGTCCAAATCGAAATCTTGGTTGAAGCTTGTATCTGTTCTTTCTTGATAAATATGCATTTAAATGTTCAAATATCGGGTTTGTCTTCAACTGCGCCTTCAACTTGTTTGTATTTATTTGTACGTCTTCACTGTTAACAGGTGCCTCTGTTTACCATAATATATAAAATTAAATTAAATGTACCATAGGTACATGTATTTTTAATAGACAAGATAAGGAGAAGGCAGACCAAAAATATTTTCTGGTGATTTTGAGTTCACGGTGAAGCAGTCACCACAAAAACCACACACTTCAAGTCAACATTAAAAACCAACGGGAATTTTCTGCATTTACAACAGAAATTAATAATTCAGCGATTTCTCTAAATAAAAACTCATAGCATGTGCCAAAAGACTCAGTGTTGGAAAGACTGATGGTGTGCCCCATATAGGATCATGTAACATCCAAATGTTGTTATTTTTTTAATTTCAAAACTTTTATTCTAACAGTTACACTACAATTTGTCGCTGGACAGCACCTAGTTTTTGGTGACATGTGATTATTGGCTCACGAGCAATAGATTGATCAGTCCAAATTGTCATCAGAAATTGTGTTGTACATGGCTGTACTTTGTGGGTACAATGTACATTGTGTGCTATGATGTAGATATAAGCAGGACCAGGAGTGTTGACACAATTTGTTCCTGATAACAATTTGGACTCAATCTATTGCCGAGCCAATATATATAGTCACATGTCACCAAGGTCCCTCTTTTCAACCTCCTTGATGTCACTAACTGCTGTTTGATTGAACAAGATGATGTAACATGTGGTCACACATGTCACTGGGACATACCATTGTTGTATAAGGTAAGATGGACTGACATTGACAGTGACTGTCTTCTTTATCTTATTAATTCCTAGAAAATATGACATGACTTACAAGGACTACAAACTTAAGAGCTGTACCATGTCTGCCTTATTGACAAACAAAAATCAGTACAAAAGCTACCAAAGAAAACAACTAGCTCACCTGACCCCCTTTATCTTGTTGCCTGTTCTTTTGATATGCAAATGACCTATAATAGTAGATAAAGGTGTTGGGGATTCCCAGTGATTCATACCCTATACTGAAAGGCATCAGCTTGAAGTCATATTTCAAACAAAATGTTGCTTGATGTTGAAATTTGTCCCTCAGATTTTGGACTATTGCTCCTACTGATTCTTGTTTGGTCCATATCAGTTGCAATACTTGACAAGAATGTACAATTCACCAATGCTGACAAGGTAAGTGTCAACGAGTGTTCTTTAAATATTACATTATAAGCCTACACAAAATGGCCAACAGTCTCATTTTCTTTGCAATTTTGTGTCAAATGTTGTGAATTACACCAATCCCAATCACATACAATGTAGTTACTTTCAGTAGATGCAATTAAGTTTGTGGGGATTTAATTTAATGTTAAAATGGATTTTTCGCCTTTGTTTTAGGTTTGCAGTAGCACTTTAAAAAAACTATAATGGAAAAATGTTTGTGATGTTTTTAAGTTGAGTGAAGTGGCCACCGCGAAAACCGTTATCATTAAACCACCGCAAATATTTCTGCATTTACAGTATTACTAGTTTCTTTTAACATTTATTGCAGTTGAACGTTGCTTTAGTACAGTAACTTTATTTTCATTTTCAGGGCAATCAGCAAGTTTCAAAGCCGAGCCTGACTGAAACCAAAAGTGAAACTGTTCAAGGTCATGGAAACATAATTGTCAGTGCAGGCAGTGGAAGTAAAGTACATGTTACCACATACTGCCCTGACACACAAGAAGAGAATCACCCCAGTGAAAGACAAGAATGCTATCCTCAGCAAAAGAGTCTGGCACTTGTGCCCAAAACCTGTCGG
>NC_049983.1:4296069-4298606 GCF_000003815.2 Branchiostoma floridae
GCCTGGGTGCATGACGGCATGGATGCTAATCAACCGCGCTGGGTTCCTGACCGAGATCGCGGCAGAACAAGACGACGACAACGACAGACGATTCCTCATGAAGACAGCTGAGAGAGATTACCAACACGCCATCGAACATGCGGAAAACGAGGATCCCAAACAGATGCGTCACTTCCAGTTACGAGTGCCGAGGTTCGCCAAGATTGGACTGGCCCTACTGTACCTTGGCTGTAGGGAATCAGTGGACAACTTCAAGTTGGGAGTCTCCAAGGTCTCTTTGGATGACTTAAGGAAGGCAAAGGATGTCATTGGTGCGTTGGATCAAGAAGGGAACGTTTGTTACTCAGGACAGTTCCGGTTCATGATGGCAAAAACCTTCCTGCATTACAGACTGGGTAGTTACCAGCAGGCCCTGGACTTGGCACAAGAAGCAAAGAACTTTGCCACCAAACATTCATTTGGAGCGTATGCTAACTTTGCAGGCGGCACCGTGCAGTATCTACAAGAGTACATTTAAATCTACAAGATATTAGTGATGGTATGCTTAGATTGACCAGCTGGCTTTCAAAACACATGCAAGTGCTGTATAACTGTACACCATATACCAGAACTAGACTAACATATTCAGTTAAAAAAAAACAACAACAAAAAAACAACTTCTACAAGTAAACCTCAGGAACGAGTTCTAATTGCAGGGTTTGACTTATTCTTTGAAAACAGTTGAAAATGAAATGTCCCACATTTTCTATGATATCTCTGCTCTTATAGTCTCCATTTTGTTCTAATCCATCCACATCTTTCAGAACCCACAAACCATGAAATTGGAATATGAAGGATTTCAAAACACTGCTGTTTTTATGTTCATAACTGAGCGAATGATTTTACTGATAACAGTATAATAGTTCCGTGTGACACTGTATAGAGCCGCTTTGATGCACACTGTGAAGACTACAGTTGCTCCTGTGTCAGGGATCCTAGCGGCAGTATAATCAAATACGGGATATAACTACTTCTATCATACTGCTACTAAATAAGTTGACTAATGTATTTTTCTTAATTTGCTGAAATCTACAAATTTAATTTGTAGGCTTTATGCTGAAATATAATGCAACCCAATAGTATAGCAGATAATAATTGCAGACTGAACTTGAAGCTCTGACCTGAATTTGTAATTCATATTTACATGATATTTATTCGTTTAACTAAGTTATTTGTAACAGTTACTTCAGTTTTGTAACTACTGATTAGAGGTAACTGATTAAGCTGCATTGGGACTTCCTAATAATAATATCAAAAAATGTTATTTTGAGAAGCAAACATTACAATAACATGCAATAACTTTATGATAATTACGCCCTGTTTTCTTCTCAAAATAATTGTAATAGGTTCCAAACCAGCTGCCATGTTTACTATGATGAAAATTTGACTTAATAACCTGGTGGCAGGAATCAAGAACTAGAAGAGTATGCTTTGTAAGATTTGATGTTCAATAACATTAGAAGGAGGTATATTCTGTACTTGTTGTTGCTTGTTATCAGGAACTGTACAGTTGCATTTTAGTGTCACTGGTGACAGTTGTAAATAAAGCCTGATTCAAATCAACTGGAATAAGTAAGACTAATCAATTATTATAGATTAGTATTTATAAGGGAGCCTGTCTAGCACTAGATTTCCTGTTGCATTGAGTGGACAATGGAGTCAGAAAATGATTGAGAAGTTTCAAGGCCTACATTGTCGGAAAAGGGCCAGAAGATTTACTCTTGAACTGTTTGTGATAAAGAAGACAGATGTTATGTACAGTATCTACAGGTTCTGTGGAAAAGTACTTATTGCATAGTATGGAGACACATTGATAGTCTTACCCATGTGAGTGTTGGAGCCTGAGGTGCCAGGAAGGGATGGTTCCCTGTGTTAATCAGTCCAACCTTCTGTAGACCTATACAGGCACTTGAGTAACCCTGAAACATACAACAAAAACATCTTAGCTACATGTAGAACACATGTGAGTGTTGGAGCCTGAGGTGCCAGGAAGGGGTGGTTCCCTGTGTTAATCAGTCCAACCTTCTGTAGACCTATACATGCACTCGAGTAACCCTGAAACATACAACAAAAACATCTTAGCTACATGTAGAACACATGTGAGTGTTGGAGCCTGAGGTGCCAGGAAGGGATTGTTCCCTGTGTTTATCAGCCCAACCTTCTGTAGACCTATACATGCACTCGAGTAACCCTGAAACATACAACAAGACTGTCTTAGCCAGAACACATACCAGTAGTGCATAATGTAACATTGTCATAAACTTTTAAGACTGTATCTCAAATTCCGATGTGCAAACATTGGAAATGCTGTTTCATGGAAATACGTGACTTCACTTATAAACAGTAGGATAAGGAATCCTCCATTTGTTCTCAAGGGAGGATAATGGCTTCGGTACCTTCCAATGAACTTTGACCCAGTGCTGACGTCACGTGTTTGAAAAAAATCACTCGGGTCAGAATCTGATTGCCGAAGAAGACCAAGAGATTTGATCAAAAAT
>NC_049983.1:4298717-4323862 GCF_000003815.2 Branchiostoma floridae
GTTTGATACCATTGGAAAGAAAACCCATGCAAGCTTTTTATAGATATATAATATATTGAAATTGATGCAGAAACAACATAAATATGATCAACCGAAGTTGATATTCCAAACTTTTTGTGCTGAGTGTAGTTGCATTGCTAGTCTTGTGGTTAAAGGGACATAATGTAAAAAAGAAAGTCACTGTTTTTGGCCATTTCTCTACATTATGAGTTGAGTCTACCTTATTACACTGCACAGCAATATTTACAACGTATTGATATGACTTTGTTGTGCCGCAAGAACGTCTCGAAATGTGCGCACTTCCCTCTGCTGCTTGAGTTGCCCGCCATTTTATCCAACTCTCCGACTAACCAAAGTGCGCTTTAGAACGCGTTCGGTGGTTTGCTCGAATCGTTACTGAAGTTTGTTGAAAGTCCCCGCGAAGCTCCGAGGATCTGCGACCGCAACGGTCGATTCGGAAACCTACGGCCGGCTTACTTCCGGTAGGCTACCCGGAAGTAAGTGAATTTGGTCGTGGCTTACTCTGGCATTGTTAATTAGTGCTAGAAATGTGATAAAATGACGCAGATAAGTTGGAAATAAGTTACAAATGTCAATATGACTGGAGATTTTAAAGTTCAGAACATTTGAAATTTTGGCGCCAAATTTCTACAATATGTACCCTTTAAAGCAGGGATCAAATTTACCTTGACCTTGGAATCAACATTCTACAACATTCCATTTGCCAATATTTTGTTGTTGCAACCTATGGCAAACAATGGCATAAACATGCATTTGCTCATCACACAACTGCTTTGTACAATGTAAATGGCAAAAGTAAGTTTTAACTGGTTTAATAATGGCAAACAAAAGGCGTGCGCAGATGACATCCATGCTCATCTATGGCTGTATTCACTTAGAAATTTTTTTTCTGTTGGTTTGTAATTTGTTATTTTTACTTACACTAGTTACAGCACTGCCTTACTGACCGCGTGACCTGAACATTATGCTCTATGAGAGGACCTTGCAGGGCTCTAGCCAGGTCGAAATTTTTTTCCGCCAGCCAATTCCCATTGTCGCGAAAACACTATTCCAGGAGCTAGAAAGACTGAACTGAGACCTTGAAAAACAGTTTTTTAATGAGATAATCGTATGCGAAAGGGCGCCGACACACTTTGTCAACAGTAATAACAATAGCAAAACAACAGTTTGTGGCTTTTACGGCCGTGGACGGCGTCCCCAAGCCGCCTGTAGCTTCCACCAAGTCTTTTTGTCCGTCAAAGTTGACGGATTGGTTTTATAATTTTTTCCGTCACACGCAGCAAATTTCCGTCAAATGTCGGAAAAACGGACGCTGGCTAGAGCCCTGGCGTGACCTGAACATTATGCTCTATGAGAGGACCTTGTTTAGTAATGTACAGAGATAGATAATATAGAGAAACTGTACCAACCTTTCCTCCTTCAGACTTCACCCTGTCGAAACACTCCATGGCCAGGAAGTGGTCGATCCCAGGGTCCAGTCCGACCTCGTTCATCACTGTGATACCGGCCTCTACAGCGCTGGTAAAACAAAACACAATGATCAGAGATAGCAGACTTCACACCCTCAGTAATAGCGCTGGTAAAACAAAACACAACGGTCAGAGATAGCAGACTTCACACCCTCAGTAATACCAGCCTCTACAGCGCTGGTAAAACAAAACACAATGGTCAGAGATAGCAGACTTCACCCCCTCATCAATAATACCTTCCTCAAAAGCCCAGTACAGTCAAACCTGTATTAGGGGCCACCTCTACAGAGGGGCCACCTGTCCATAGTGGCCACTTTTTGTCGGTCCCTTGGGTATTTTATCTACAAGTTGCCACCTCTATAAAGAGGCCACCTGTCTATAGTGGCCAAATTTGTCCGGTCCCTTGAGTGGCCGCTATAGACAGGTTTGACTGTACTAGACAAAACAAATAATCAGAGATAGCTTACAGCCAACAAAGTTAAAAGTGCACTGCCTTCCACTGTCTGTATGACACTTTCCGTCATTTGTATCAGTCTAGTACCGTAAAGGACTTTTGTCTTTAATTTCAATCACTCACCTGTTATGGAGCTGCGCCATGGCTGGAGTCTTGTAACTTGCTGTGACCATGTTAGTCTTCTGTCTGATACACATCTCCGCAACAAGGGGATGTAACGTGTACGGCAGGAGGCTAGGATACAGGTAAAAAGATATAAAAAATATAATGTCATCAAATTTTGGCGCTAATTTAGTAATTGTAAATATACATAGTATCTTGGATTTTCAAATCTCCAAGTAGAGTGTCACTTACTTTGACAAACAAATGAAAATGACAATTTTTAGATCATTTCAGCAGTATAAGATTACATTATTGTTAACAAAAAGGTGAAAGGTCTCTATAGATCACAATAAAAGAGACATCTAACAACAGAGACTGGTACTGCAGCTCCAATAACACTGGACAGGTTTACCTGATGACCAGGTGGTTGTCCTTGACCAACTGCTCCAAGTCTTTCTGCTGCTGCTGGACATCAAGGATGACCGCCTGAGTGTTCTGGTACTTGTCAGCTAATGTCTCTGCCTCTGATTTCACTGCTGACACTTTATTATATTCATAATCATAAGAAAGAAAATTTCAAACAAGTCAGTAATGTTACTACCACACAGTTAACATTTTCTATCGTAGCTTGAGTATTTGATAAAATCTTTTTGACAACTGATTTCTGACTAGCATATCTTTGAATTATACTCAACTAGAGCAAATCTATAATAGAACAGAGCACAGTGTATTCCTTACTGCTCTACAGGTTGCATGTAAGTTACTAGTCTGACTAAAATCGCGCCCCTAGTGGCCGGCCCTAAGATTGCCGCCTCCCTAGGGGGGAGGGGGTCATTAAGCCCAGCCGGCAAGAGCTTGTGTAAACACAGGCTAGTAAGTTACCAGCCTAGCCAAGTGTGATGTGGAATTCAGTGTAATGTATAAAACTATAATATTTTATGTCTTAGTCTGATATCAGCCCCCAAAAATGACAACTATACGTGTTTTAAAAAAATCGAGGTAGTCCCATACGCCTTGTGTAATTTGCCTTATTTCAAGGGCACTACATCTAGCCTGGAATGCTAGGACATGCAGGCTTTGAAATACCACCTGCATATGCAGGTTAGTGCAGGCAAAATTGGAGCTGTGCAGGTATTTCTGGTGTCTACCTGCACCTAAACTGCACTGGTCCATGTATTGGGTTTTACACATAAATGTCCCTTTAATGTAGCTGTATATGGATAGTTATTGCAATGGTTCCTGGACAATTTTAGTATGATCCACACTTCCTAAACTTAGAGTGGTGCCGGTAAAATTTGTCTGGTGCAGGTAATTTTCAATGTTACCTGCACCAGTGCAGGTATGCAGTAAAATGTATTTCAAGCCCTGACATGTGTAAGTTACAATTGAATGTCCATACCAGGGTTCTACCTAGTGCATTTTAGCGTAGTGGGCCACTACGCTAAAATTTGTGACCCCTACGCTAAAATAAGGGCCACTACACTAATTTTTAACTAGTGTAGTGGTGCTTTGGTGTCATTTTCTTGTTCAACAATGACTTATCAATGTCTGAACAATGAAAAATGATCATGTGCTACTCAAAACTGACCCCAAAATCCTAACTTTTAAACTCTACAAACATGTACATCTTCAAATCTCACTGTGGAAGGACCAAGACCCCCCCTTCCACACCAATCTCCTGATTAGTCACTTCGTTACCATGCCATTCCCACTATGCTAAAATAAAATCCTGGCTAGAACCCTGCATACCTAGTGTAATGTGGGTGTCGTTTTCCCTGGTTAGATACTCCACCACAGGCTCAGACACATAACCTGACCCCAGCACCAAAACTCGCTGGTGGCCCGTAGATGACATCAGTCTGTTTGGTATTCTGAAAAACAAATCAGGAAGAAAATGTAAAATGCTAATTATCATCAGACCCATTGGTACTAGTTAAAGTCTATCAGTGATGACATTTTACTCTAGGGGCTGGTACCAAAACAAAACCTTTTTTTTTCTTGGACCAGTCCGAAAAGATGGAAATGAAAAAAAAAATAATCAGTGGACCAGATTTTGGATGCATTGTAGTTCTGTTTATACTGTCATTGGAAAGAAGAATGTAAGGACGACATTTCAGTTAGAGGGGGGGTATGGTAGCTCAAGAAATGGGTTGTCCCTGCACATGCCTATGGTACTGGGCAGTTGTGTGAAGTGGATCAATCTGGTTTGGTACAGTAAAATCTGGTCTCCCAAACTCTTGGCACTGACTCAGTGTGAAGACTATCTGTGGTCCCCATATAGTAACACTCACCCCTACTTTACTTTAACTAAACAAAATAAACGCAGATTAGGGCCTTAACAAATTTCAGGTACAGGTACAGGTGCACGGGTTTAGGTACAGGTCCGGACCTGCACCAGTACCTAAAAAAGTTTAACCAAGTATATGTAACTTAAGTTAAACATGTAGCTAACTGTCTTTTCTAGTGATAAATTGTCATCATGTTGACTTGAGTCAAAACAATTTCTTCTGCAAGTTTTGTTAAGTTTCAACTGCAAGATTATCACCATTGTCATTGTTGATTCGGGATTTACTTGTCCAGCAGTCTTAAAAAGTAGTGTTTAATAGTGATTTAGTTTGTTTAGGTACAGTTACAGGTACACAGAGGTTTAGGTCCGGACCTGCACCTAAACATTTCTTTAGGTACGATACAAGTACGGGTATTTAGGTACCAGGGCTTTAGCCAGCTCGAAATTTTTTTCCGTCAGCCAATTACAATCGTCGCGAAAACCGCCAAAATTCATTAGAAGGACTGAACTGAGACCTTGAAAAACGGGTTTTAATGAGATTATCGTATGCGAAAGGGCGCCGACATACATTGCCAACAATCATAACAATAGCAAAACAAACAGTGTGTGGCTTTTACGGCCGTGGACAGCGTCCCCAAGCCGCCTGTAGCTTCCAAAAGGATTTTTGTCCGTCAAGGTTGACGGATTGGTTTTTAAATTTTTCCGTCAGACGCAGCAAATTTCCGTCAATTGACGGAAAAACGGACGCTGGTTAGAGCCCTGTACACAGCCCCTAACGCAGATGAATGACATGCCTCACCTACACACTCTCTTTGTTTTCAACTGTTTGCACAATTCAGAACTATAATGTGACTAGGGGTAGGTACCGGTACAATTCAGGTCCAGGTACGGTCCAAGTCCATAGGATCAGGTCCAGGTCCGGACCTGAACCTAGAACTGATCACCAGTGAAAACTTGTGAATGTACGAAACCTCAAAATAATAGTCCATGTTGTATCTGAGTAGAGTATCTGACGTCCATTGGCGTTTTATCCTGTCGGACTTCTAGTCATGTATTAACACTAACTGACTCTGATTTAGACCTTGAAGTTTGACTTTAGCATAATAGCCTGGTAAAAATGTCTATCAACTCTACTCTGCTTTGTGACTCTTGTCCTTTTGTTGAACCTGTATGCCCTGAAAATAAGGATGAATGCCTGCCGGAATAATCAGTTCATTTTCAAATTGGTCAAGCATCCGGTCCACTGATTTTTTCAGGTCTGTTTTTTCTGGATTGGTCCAACAAGAACAGAAAAACCGGTTTTGTACCGGTACGTTCTACCGGTACCCACCCTCAATTATGACTGAAATATTATTTTTGTTCTAACTTACAAATTCAAGTTATTACAAAACCCTACTGGTGACTCTGGAATGTACTCTATAATAAATTCCAAATTCCATACTCATATTTCATATAACCGGGGTTAGAATATGTCATCACGAACTACCCAAGTTATACGATGATCCTGAACTTGACCTGGCGCATCACCCAAGGTCGCGAACTGTAAACGATTACGCAATACCTGGGTAACAGTTACTAACACTTAGAAAATGAGTAATTTTCCAGTAGGAAAATGGGCGAATTCTGCTTGATTTTACGAACTTTTCGGGTATGGTTTTGGCCAAGAAATAGTTTGGTGTCTTACCTAAAAGTAGCAGGAGTCTGGAGATTCCTCAAGAAGACAGAAGGAGCGGTAAAACGTCTTCCAAGGAGCAACACCGATGCGACTGCACGACTTGGAGCCATGTTGTGGGGTCATGTAAGGTCACGAACACGTCATGTGGAGTATACCATTGACCTATCTTGTATTCCTAGACTTTGATGACAAGCTTCACTTCAACACAATTCAATTAAATTATAACAGCATTTTTGTATATTTTTTTTTTATCTTTCGATGATTTTAAACAGATATCTCTTGAAAATTTTGCATGCAACTAATTACTTTGAACCCCTACAGGTAAACTCGCCCAAATGATGACGTTTTGGCGCCAAATTCGAGGATTGGTTACGAACATTGCGTCATATGGAATATTCCATTTTACTGGTTCTATATTTCTACACTAAACTTCTTTACTTGAAACGTAGCTCAGACTTCAAATCATTCAGAGAGTAGTTTTACTTTAATTTTTGAAGATATGAGGCTAATCATATGATATCTTTTTAATCTCTTTTTCTTTAAAGTAATTTGTAACACCTTGACAAATAGAATCGGCAAGATGATGACGTTTTGGCGCCAAATACGAGGATTGGTTGGAAAGTCTGACAGTTCTGAACTGAGTTCGGCTCACTGACGGTAAGGATTTTTTCGTCACCTTTTGTGTATGATTTATCGTATTATATATAATCGTTTACACAGGTAGTTGTTACACAATGGATATTGAGCTTCAGACAAATAAATTCGCCACAAAACTGACGGAATTCTGACCAAAATTTGGCGTGAAATCTTCCTAAAATCTTTCGTGTACACGTCGAATTTCTGACTTCGAAAAATGTCCCTGAAATAATAGTGACAACGTTTATCATAGAAATTTGATTGATACACGTCTACATCTATAAGACACATCTACAAGAGTCAACCCCGTAGGTAAATGTGGCATAGAAAGTAGAAAGTTAAATCAAGGAGATTATTGTCGATATAACCTCCTTGGTTGAACTTTTCTTGGGGAGGGGACGTTTCTTTAAATGCCGCTGAGGAAAATGAGAGGGTCTGCATGGGGAAATCTGGGCCACATTTTGTGCGTCTCGGCATATGTCAAGCCCATGTTATAATTCTACACAACAACAAATTTATTTCCATGTACACAATGTGAATTTTTCAATGCCTGTAATTTCTGTGAAAAGCTCATATCAAATATATAAAGCTGTCTCAATTATTAAACTGCTCATGATCAGTAAGATACACTCTGGGTAATAGGTCATCATTCAGAAGGACCCGACACAAACAACACATATACAAAGCTCACTTATTTAGGTATTAGTTTGTTTGTTTGTTTGTGCCTTTATTTTAACTCGATAAGACTCCATCGGCCTACTAGGCAGCTTTTCGTGGAGGTCGAGCATACATGGAGGAGGTGAGGGGTCAACATTAGTATGGTCAAGGACGCATAATGTCCATGGAAGAGGGTCTGCATGCTCTTTTCGTAAGGCGTAGGCAGACCTTTTTAATTTTCCGTAATTTGTAGGGAAGCTATTTTATTTTCCGTAATTCATAGTGGGGATGAAGCGTAATGCATTGGTAACCTTCGCGAATTTAACGTAAAGCGTAATCAGCCATCCCGAATTTGGCGTAAATCGTTGTCAGGACCCCCCATGCAGACCCTCATGGTATGCATGGTCTCAGGGTTCTCCTCAGAATCTTTTAGTATAGTGGTCAGGGACTGGCAAAAATAACCAGACCGTGATATTCTTTTTCGGAAAACCTATTCTTATTTTCTGATCAATTGTAATTCATAAAGTAAACTGGGATAGTTAGCACTGTTTTCATGAAAAGGGGCTCATTATGAATTGACAGGGTGTCAAATACTCCAAGAATAATAACAATTCCTTTTGTTGTGTCGTAGTCGTGAAAGAACTATTGTTTTGATCATCGCCAATTCACAAGTTTTTGCAGACAAGGCTGACCGGAATAGTGAAGCCGTTTGGCACAAAAATCAGTGAATTTTCATGAATTTTATCAAACCTAAGCAATAAAATAGGTAGAAACACACCATTTTTATCAATTAAAAGTAGTACAGTGGTGCCTAGGCCAGGAGTATTATATAGTGGAGGGCCGCCGTTGTTCCATCCTCTAGGGAGAAACCTGGGTCTGTAGATAGAAAAGACTGTCTTCAATTTCGACATTATAAAGCACATAGCTGCAAGTATTCCAAGAAAGGCTTAAACATCCGTGATATAAATGAACATTTGAACATTGCATTGTAATTTACAATGTAAACTCAGTGAAGTTAACTTTTACTCCAATTTTCATTTCAGTGCAATCTGTATATACAGGCTTTTCAAAGTGCAATAATGGAGGACATAACAAACAGATGTAAGCCTCAACAGTTCCCTTCACCCATCGTAAAAAGAAAGGTCAACTGGGATGAAGACTTGATCCAGTTCACGTCTCCGACCTCAGCTCAGGACGACCAGAGTCGGAGGCTAAGTGTGGGGGGAGTAGTGTTATCAGCTGAACCCAAACACAGCTCTACACCATTCAGGCCCAAGGAGTCAACCCTCCCCCAGACTCCTTTCCAAGGATGCGGAGATGACACCATGGAAAACATCTTCTACACTCCCATGTGTCCGCAAACGTACAGCATAAGAGCCAGCACAGATATTGAAACCAACAATATCACAGACATCAAGAACACCTCAGAGCCACATCAGGAGCAGGACGAAAACCAGGAACGTTCCGAGATTTCCCAGTCTTTTGACATCATGCCGAAAAACCTCAAAAAGAGTCACCCAAGCCTTACCCAAGACCAGAATAGAGAGGACAGTGTGGGTAAGTTCATCGAAGAAGAAGACCTTGTAGATGCTATTCCATCTCTGTGATATTGAGAAGGCAGGAAGAGTCCCCGTATCCAGGATTATTGATTACCTCCGACACACCACCACCAATCCTGTGGCTCCTAACGAGTCCCTGGAGAAACTGGATGGCCTGTCCTCTCTCTTAGACCCGAAAGGCGAAGATGCACTAGTAGACCTCGAGACCTACCAGACGCACATGAGGAACTGGATCGAAGAGATCAGGAAGTACGACATCGCACACCGTAGGACAAGAAGTAACAGAATGAGCAGCGCGGACCATAGCGATTACGACCTGATGAACGCGTCGTACACGACGATCGGCAGTCTGGAGGGGTGTGGCGGGGAAGCGTCCTTCAACATTGACCCAGCAGAGTTGATGACCAGTGTTGTCGAGCTGCAGAAGAGCAGCAAGAAGCTTGGGGAGCAGAACCAGAAGCTCAGGCACCAGGTCAGTGTTCGAAATGCATATCTGTAATTTGCAGATGGATTTTCAAGATTGCAGAGGAAAAATTACAGTAAACATATCTGCAATTTTTGCAGAATGGAAAAAATCAGGCTTGGTATTCTTCATATATTGGTAAACTAGTGGCATTCTCACCCCTACAAGACATCATTAGCATGTTGTCTTGACTTTGTCTTATAGTCGAAGGGCCAAGCATCGAACATTCGGTTCTACTTCCGGGGTTTTCTAAAACGGCACAGATCATATCGAACGCGTTATTCTCTGCAGACACGGCGCACATCGGGGCACGACTTGATGCCGTTGCATGTATGTAAACAACTGTAAGTGGTGCAACAAACTTAAGAGACCTTAGATTTGCATAATGTTTATACTTTTTCATATCTTCAGGATTTTTCCAGCACAACTATATACACATTTTGCGCTTTACAAAATGACATCTGGCACTAAGGCTTTTGAAACTTTAGCAATTTTTGTCCAGTATACTTGTGCTTGTCTGTTTTACAATTCACCTAGAACCGATTATCTAATTCCACAGTATGATAGTCCATTTCATTGCCTTTACAATGATACCAAAGTTCCCTGGTTAATTTCAGGAGCAACGAGTTTAGACCAGAAAACCTACGACAACACGTTGGGCAACGTCGTTCCACGGTAGAACGTACGGGGCGCAGCGTCTTCAACAGAGTGAATATTTTATATGCCAGTGCTATGCTAGTAACCAATAGCGTCGACAATAAATTATACATCAAATGAAAGCTAAGGTTTCCGTGAACCAGCACAGAGATTTCAAGAGGGATAGAGAACTCGCCATGACTGTAACGCCGTTACAAAGATGACTGTCAGTTCTATAGCTACACTGCGCTCCGCGGTAGAACGCACGAGGAGCAGCGTACTTTATAACCGAGTGAAAATCTTCTATTTGGGTGCTGCGCTATCAACCAATCAAGTCGACAAAATGCTATGCATCAAATGAAAGGAAAGGGTTCTAGAAATCATTACACACATTTTCAAGAATATTCATGAACTCTACGTGCTTACAACACCGTGACAAATTTGACCGTCTAGTTCCGTGATTGTATTCAGAGCGACCGTGTTCCGAGTTAGAACACGCTAGGTGCCGCGTCTGTATAACGAGGTGACAATTTTCAGAGTTGTACCATTGTGCAACAAACCATTTAAAGAGACATATAGATATATATAAAGTGAAAGCTAAGTTTTTGGAGAATCATCATATCAACTTTAAGACGGATGGAGAATTTTAGGAGCTTACGATCCCGTGACAAAGATTAACATAAGTCCCGTGCTTTCTACTGGGCCGACGCGTTCCAATTGTGTTCGGAACGCGCGCGGTGCGGCGTCTTGATTTCAACAGACTGGCCATTTTCTATTTGGGTGCTGCGCTATCAACCACTCCAGTCGACAATAAGCTATATATCAAATGAAAGGTAATGTCTCTGAAAATAAGCACACCGATTTTCAAGAATATTCATCAACGTTTTATGCTTGCTAAAAGCCAACAAACTTCCCGTAAAGAGTGCGATGTTCATGGAACGATTTTTCAAAGTGTAACTCAACAAACACCAATGATTTGACCATGATGAGACGTGCTGAATCCTGCGCTTTCAGCATGGCAAATTTCATGGACCTGTAGTCAACCAACTGTATGCTATGAGTACTTAAGTAAAGGCTAGTTTCACGGGAGAGGCGCGTGGCGTCGTTTTCGCTGTTTTGTAAAATAAGCGTGTTCTAGAGCATTGGCCCTTCGACTATTACTTTTGTTTCCTATTGGACTATCTAAAATTTGTCTTTACCTCTTTTACATATCAATTCATGCTCTTCAATAGATCTGCTCAGTGTCACTGGCAAAGGGTACATCTTTGAAGTCTGGAATTTTAAAAAAAAGTGAGAGAATGAAGCTACAGTAATGCTATGCATTGTAAACTAGATATGATTTAAATGCAAGGCATTATTAGGTTGAGAAGGGTGTATACTGTAGAAGCTTGTGTGTTTGCAGAAAATATTATCGAACTGCAGAACAAAATTTTGACATCTTGCAATATTCTAGAACCACAGAAAAAAGGATTTCGACCAGGCATGGATCAACGCGTCATCTGGACGCACTTTTCTTAAAATAACAAGAAATTTGATGCCCCTGGACGCCCTATACTGGGGAGAAAATCCTCTGACAAGCATGAAATTCTGATTGACCAGCGATGCAACCAGGTCATCTGTGGTCACAGTCTTCTACTGTGACATCTGTAACAGTATCTTTGCCTCTTGGGATACCTTAGAATGCACTATATTAACTTAAAATCATGAAAAACTCTGCACTATGGAAGATGGATGCCCCCAGACCCCCCTACAATAGTCACTTAGCGCGACTCACCAATATTTGGACTCCCTATTATAAAATCCAAGCTAAAAGCCTGTCGACCATTGCAGGTGGACTCTGCGGACGAAGCCAACGCCGTGCTCTCTCTGGAAAATGAGAACCTGAAGAAACAGCTGAAGTCGGTGCAGCAGCAGACGACATCGCGCCACAACCAGCTGGTGGACGAGATCGAGGAACTGAAGTGCGCGCTGGGCGCGGCGGAGAAGGAGAACCGTCGGGGGGAACACAGGAGGAGCCAGCTGGAGAGGGAGGGGCAGAACATGCAGGCTCGTCTAGAGGGGCTACAGGTAGGGCTGTGCCAAACCTTAACAAAGTTTAGGTACAGGTTTAGGTATGGGTCCTGGATCTATACCTGAACAACTCATCATCAGTAATAAGAAAAATATTTGAACTGATACCAACACTGCTTAATTCTGCTTGAGACAAGCCTATTACGCCGATTATGTTATGAAAATTAAGACAAGAATCATAGTATTCATACCCATGTCTGCCAACAAGAAATTAAAAATGTAATGCATTTCACCTGAATGCTAACATTAGCTGCAAAAATGTCTCTGAAATTTGGGATTTTTGAAATTATTTGAAAGGACTATTTGCCTTAATTTTTAGTTAGCTCTTCTGATAAGTGTTAATTGACAGACAGACTCTCTCAAAATAGTATTTATATATCATTATATGTATGAATTGTCTATTGTCTTGTGGATTATAGGTATAGTAGTAGTAATCAGATACATCAAGGTTCTTGAATGTATACTTGAATCTGTTAGTTACCTAACTGATCATTTCCGATAACGTACCGGTCCTTTTTTTTTTTAGGAGCAACTGAACAAGGCTGCACAGGAGGTGGAGGCACTGCAGCAGGAGAACAAGGATGTGGCCAGGACACTCAGGCTGCAGAAGGTAATGGATGGTATTGTTAACTAGGGGTGCATGGGTACCAGTACTATGGTAACAGTATGAAACTTGTAGTTCTCACTAAACATGTTCCACTTTATTTTAAAAGTCTTTGGTATAACTCAGCCAGGGACATATATACCAAATGCAAGTCGAACACACTACCCACTCGGCCATTCCACTGGTTTTTGATGTATAAATGACAGAGATTTTCCGTCCTCATCAGGAGTGCTGTGGTGAGCTGGAGGCCACCACTCTGTCCCAGCAGACTCAGCTGGAGGAACATCAGGACAAGCAGAGGGAGATGTCCGACCTGGTGCAGGAGTACAGCTGCACCATCCAGGCGCTCAGGGCGGAGAAACACCAGCTGGAGGAACAGCTGCTGCAGGTGCAACAGGATCTGGCAAGGTCATTCACCTCACATTTGTCTTTCCTCTCTATCTGTATGGCCAGACCTGCTACTCTATTCTTCAAGCAGACGTTTGGCTCCTGCTGCTTTTTGATGTGCTGTAACGTGTCACATGAACATAAGGGGGGAGTAGAAACAGTCCAAGGTTCCTTGGAAACAAACTCGAGCCTGCTAGTTCACAAACAAACACCATGGCAACAGTTTCACTACTCCAAAAGGTGTGGACCAGTCCTGAGTGAGTTGGTGGTGCTAAATAAAAAATAAATGAACCTATTGTTATTATTTTCACTCTGCGTACCGTAGGTATTCTAGGGAGTGAAAATATTGTGTTCGTAATGTTTCTCCTTTCTTCTTCTTTCTTTCTTTCTCTTTAGCAAATACCGACCTTTCTAGTACTTATAGTGTTTTTATGCACTGTGTTTTTTTGGCATTTTTGCTGGGCTTTCTATTTTGTACTGTGTTCTTTATGCCTAGGTGGTAGTCGAGGGACGAATACAATCCATCCAGGCCTTCTA
This sequence comes from Branchiostoma floridae, assembly GCF_000003815.2. NCBI lineage: Eukaryota > Metazoa > Chordata > Leptocardii > Amphioxiformes > Branchiostomatidae > Branchiostoma > Branchiostoma floridae. Next base: position 4,312,275 of record NC_049983.1, read on the forward strand.
CTAAGTTCTAAAGTTATTATTATATGCTTTCTGTCCACAAACATACATTGTACATACACAGTATGTGCACACAAAAAACATTTAGCAAAGGTAATAACATTTAGTATATCCTCTTGTACACGTCAGGTACCGGGTTGAGAGACGTATGCAGCTGGAGATCGATGACCTGGACCCCACAGGCGTGGCGGTCAGCCCCCTGTCGGCCCTGCACCACTCCCTACATGCAGAACTGCTGGACGCCTCGGGGATCCTCCCCTCACCCTTCTGTGGGAACAACAGTTATAAACTACAGGAGGAGGAGGAGGAGGAGGAGGACACTGGTGATGAAGAAGAGGAGAAGCAACAGGGTATGGAGAGAGTTAAACTTTCTATATTTCTAAATACAGTCAAACCTGCCAGAGCGACCACCTCTTTTCAGCGACCACCTGGCCATTTCGACCGCTTTTTCTCGGTCCTGATTTATTTTCCCATTGACGTAAGCATTAAGCGACCTTTTCTCAACGACCACCTGGCCAACGCGACCGCGACCGGCCCAAATTGGGACCTATAACGACCGTATCATTTTCAAGATCGAGGTTTTCATCGATTTTTGATGATAATTAGCCCGATTTTGTGCCGAAATCTGCCAGTTTGCGTCGGATTTTGGGGTTAAATTTACAGTTTACAGTGTGCGTGTTGTATTTGACATTAAAGACCTCGCTTCTTTGCGTGTGTGCAGTGTGCTTGCTATTTGCCATTAAACACAACGGCAACCTTTTATACTTTGCATCGGGCATGTTTTGAGTCGATACTCTTCTCAGCGACCACCTGTCCAAATCGACCGCTTTTTTCCGGTCCCCCGGATGGTCGTCTTGGGCAGGTTTGACTGTACTATAATTTAGGATTTCTGTACCATAGTTGAATATTCTCACATTGCTAACTCTACTCACCTAGGGTCCCTTCTAAGGGTAGAAACCAGTCCAGGAAAATTCAGGTCCAGGTCCGTTACGATGTACTGTACCCACCTCTAGTTCTTAGTAGTGCTTCCTTTCACAGTTTCAGTACAAGGGAAGACAACACACTCAAGTTTCTTTCTGCAAAATCTGGAAATGCCTGTAACTGACATAAAATTGCATCCACCATGCAAGGTTTAGTTTTGATGAATATGGTCAAATAAACTACACAGTTTGAAGATCGCATAAAGCATTTTGTAGATCACATTTACTAAATCCTCTTCTTAATCAAGAAGAGCAATTTGATTAGATTGAAAAAACATGACAATACTCAATCTTGTACAAAATTTACCACTGACAATTATTGTATAACAGGCAGTTTCTTTTATTTTGCATGAAGGGTCATCAACTGGAGGAAACATGTCTACATTCTCACTGGAGCACTTCAAGCTGATTGCAGCACAGTTGGTTAGCCAGTTCACAAATCATATACAAAGGTACGTGCTCCATATTACTGAACACACATATCATTACTGGATAATTCTTGCATAACACAATGTCATGTTACTTTTCGTAGTGGCATTTCCTTCCAACTATATTTGATAAGCGGCCACCTTTGCATAGCGACCACCTGGCCATTTTGGTCAGTTTTTGTCGGTTTCTTGGATTTGTCCCATTGACCTACGCATAGTCTGTAACGGCCACCTCTCCAATACGGCCACGGCCACACGATTTCCGGTCCCGTAGATACAGAAACACTCCCCATTACGGCCACAGTGTAGATACAACAGCCGTGTTGCTAGCTGCACGCCAGGTTGAAAATATTTTGATTTCCACACAGTTGTCAAAATAATTGGACTTGACTTTGACCCAATATGTGTAAAGATAATAAAAGTAAAGGAAACAAGTTGGTAGTCTAGATCATTGTATGCATAAGCTTGTTTGATGCGATGTCTTTGACAATTTATCATCCGTTTTCTCTGTATAACAGCCACCTTATTTGAAAACTTAACTCCTGCTTGTACCATGTTGTAGAAACAACAACAAGGTGGAGGAACCAACACATCAGAAGACAAGACATCCCTCAGAACTGTGTGATGAGATGCATTCATTCCAGGTCAGGTTTTATTCCTAATTCATTGTACACATAAACTGGCTTTTAAACATTTGTAACAGAAAGGTAATATATCCCAGTGCTGTTTGCACACTTGGTTTTGTTTTGCTCATTGAGGCTATAAGCTGTAAGCATGATTCTTGGGTTGGTGGAAAAAGCTGTCCAGTATGGCTTAGAAGTGGGCAGAAAAACCTGTCCAACATTTTTCTCCAGGTGGTTATCCTCCCTGGCAGAAAAAGATAGAATTACATGCAGTAATATTAATGTTCTGTGTTCCTGAAAGGTATACTCCTATATAAAGCACACTGATTGACACTCATAACATTATCCAAGGGGTCTGTAAAAGAACACTGTTCATACCATGTAAACCATGGACCTAAAAGAGGACAAATGTAGACTGTAGGTGGACTTACTTGTGTCAGAGGGGGAGTTACTCCCGGAGTAAGTCCACCCCATTTTGCCATGTTTGAGAACTGTTGGTGTTAGTTTTTGTGGACTATTATTATTGATTAGTTCAGTCCTCCCTGAGTAAGTCCATTTTCGGACCATTGAACTTACTTGAATGAAAAGAGGACTATGGTCCATGGTAAGTTATACATACATTTTTGTATGTCCAAGGTTTGCAATTCACTAATTCACAGATTGGAAATTTTGTCTGCCTGTAACATCACAAATCCAGCTGCCTGACTGAAATATTATCCTGTTACTAAAATAACTTGCAGGACAAGTTGGACTGGTTGACCCAGGCCAAACGCGCAGCTGACAGAAGGGTTGGACAGCTGACGGGTACGGTCAGCCGGCTGCGGACAGAGCGAGAGGACCTGGTCAGGGATCACCAGCAGCAGCTGCAGCAGGTGCTGGACCAGGTGTGGAAAGGCTAACTGATATCTTCACATCAGGGCTCTAGCCAGCTCGAAATTTTTTTCCGTCAACCAATTCCCATTATCGCGAAAACCGCAAAAAACACTATTCCAGGAGTTAGAGAGACTGAACTGAGATCTTGAAAAACGGGTTTTTAATTAGGTTATCGTATGTGAAAGGGCACCGACACACATTATCAACAATCATAACAATAGCAAAACAAACAATGTCACAGTGTTTTTTACGGCCGTCGACAGCGTCCCCAAGCCGCTTGTAGCTTCCACCAAGGATTTTTGTCTGTCAAGGTTGACGGATTGGTTTTAAAATTTTTCCGTCAGGCGCAGCAAATTCCCGCCAATTGACGGAAAAACGGACGCTGGCTAGAGCCCTGCTTCACATTCACTGGATTAATACTGTTTGATTTACATTTTATACAACATGTATTAAACCATTCTCTAGGCATTGCACACCAGGTTTGTACTGAAGAGTACAATCTGGATATTAGCACAAAGTTACTTGATCATTTCAAACTGAAATGACCTGACACAAGGATGGTCCTCTACTCGATAAATGTAGTGGGTTTTTTATGTGGTGGAGGTGTGGCCCTCCTCAAACACAGGACATCCATTTAACATCCTATCTGAGGGACGTCCATAACCAAAGCTACATAATTGTATATGTACATGCAGGGCTCGAAATACCACGTGCATATGCAGGTTAGTGCAGGTAAAATTGGAGCTGTGCAGGTATTTCTGGTGTCAACCTGCACCTAACCTGCACTGGTCCATGTACTGAGTAATGTCCTGTCATGCAGGAGTACATGAATTGTTATTAGCTGCATTGACTTTCATCACCTATAAAGTATAAAAGAAAAATAGCAATGGTTCCTGAACAATTTTAGTATGATCCATACTTCCTAAATTGAGAGTGGTGCAGGTAAAATTTGTCTGGTGCAGGTAATCTTCAATGCTACCTGCACCAGTGCAGGTATGCAGGGAAAAGTATTTCGAGCCCCGACATGTAAATACTCAATTTTACCTGACATTGCAAGGAGATTCAATCCCAGGATGTCCTTGACAACCTAATAATCTTTCAACAAATACAAATCAAACACTTTTGTTCAAAATGAAAGCTCCCGAAGTTATTTTCATTAAATTGACATGAAACTCATATAAATGGCATGACATTGACTGTATTTGATGCTTGGGCACTATCTGTTCCCACCCTGTTGATGTTGTCCCCTCTGTGCAGGTGGTTGGACAGAAGAAGGACAACCAGATGCTGGAGCTGGTTGCTGCTATACAGAATAGGACATCGCAGGTCTGTAATTCTATACATATGTACACACTAAAGGGAAGACAATGAGGATGCCTTTACCTAATAGTATATTACTTACCTATATATTCTTAGAATAGTACTTAGAAGCCTTCTTTGAGTTGATTTAACTTCCATGCAGCAGGGCTTTTGTAAAGAGGGAACAAGAGTGCTGTGTTAATTCTGATTGTCCAATTCAGCACAGATGTTACTAAGTTGACAGTCAGTCTTCTACTCTAACCTGTAATTTTACCCACAGAAAGCCTTAGAGTGCCCCATTTAAGCTTAAAATTATCTGAAACCCCATACGCTGGAAGGGAAACCTCTATGTCAACCCCATTGCAGTGTTTTTCTAGAAAAACACCTGACCAGTATTCTAAACATTTGAAATCCAGTCAAACCTGTCTATAGCGGCCACTCAAGGGACCGGACAAATTTGGCCATTATAGACAGGTGGCCTCTGTATAGAGGTGGCAACTTGTAGATAAAATACCCAAGGGACCGACAAAAAGTGGCCACTTATATAATGGACAGGTGGCCCCTCTGTAGAGGTGGCCCCTAATACAGGTTTGACTGTACATACTAAGTGCATTACATGTTCTTTTGATTTCAAAATAAAGGACACAATTCATATCATTCCCTCTGTCTAGCTTCAATCTGTGCTTTTTCTACATCAGGTGCATGATCTTCAGAAGCAAGTCTCGTCTTTAGAAGATCAGCTGACAGAGTCCACCAATGAGGTGCACACGCTGGCGGCTGCCCTGAGACTGGAGATGGACGCCAGGTCCCGCGTGGCGGCATCGCTCGAGGACGTGGAGAGGAAGGCACGTGAAACCGAGGAATGTCTGCACCTGCTGCAGCTGCAGCTGGAGGACAAGAAACAATCAGGTGATGGGGAAGATGTAAAGAACACTTCTGAGGCGACAACCCCAGGACCAAGAGAGAAGACCACTCCGGTGAGAGAACCTGAGAGCCTTCTGAAGTTGAGGCCATGTCAGCTGTTCTCCGAGTGGCCTCCTATATCACCTGCCATCCGAAGCAGACATCTCAGTACCTCCTGCCTGGATCTGGCCTTCACTTCTTCATCTCTGTTTGACAAGATGGCTTCAACAGTTGGCACCCAGACTGACTTACCTCGCTCTCCAAACTCTCAGCTCCAGGCTGATGATGCCTCTACCACAAGCACTGGTTCAGAAAAGGAATGTGTAGACAATTCCGTCCAAACGTTGCCATCTTTGGTCTTCACAGAAGACAACCAGACTCAGACAGAGCTTACAACCACAGCCAGAAAGTGTGTGGAGGTGCAGACGGACTCCAAGACATTTGTTGTCGAAAACACCCAAACCGAATGTGCGGAAGAAGTCGAGTCAGCCAGTCAAACTGATGGAGTCAACACCTGCGATACCTGTGTCGGCACTGTTGAACTTACTGAGGACCAGTCATCGCAAACTGATATACACTTTGCATCGGTCCAGACGTCCACAGAACATCCAACAGAACAAAATGGCGAATCTGGTTGCATCAAACTAGACAGGGATTTTGAATTTGTTACCTCCAGACAGAAGCAAATGTTGGCTGTACTGAGGATGGTGGTGTGTATCTTGGCTGTTGTTGGCTTTGTCTTCATCGTCACATCATGCAGACCCTCCAGGAATGTGGAGACATGGTCCTTTCTGGAAGACGTCTTGGCGCCCTACGTAACTTTGCGCCACGTGTCGCGTCCACCCTTCTAAACGATGGCATGCCATCACCCAAACTGATGAACTCAGATTTACCATTTCTAATTAAAATGCCACGTTCGTAAAATATATAACATTGGCATTGGCACTTTGGAAAGTGGAACAAAAATGTTGCTGCTGATGAAATCTGCTGAACTCCTACATTGTTCAATATTGTATAAACTGCTAGTAAATGCTTTGCAAGGCGGTTATTATGAATGTGAGAATTGCTATAACTTCACTGGTACTAATTTTCGTTTTGTGCTGTTCTTAGTCAAATGCACACATACATTTAACCTACTACTTACTCTCTATACTCATTCAATTATTTAGTAACAATCAAATTGACAATCACTTCTAAGAAAGTGCACGATATAACCCTTTCCATTTTGTAACTGTGTCCAAATGGCTTACCAGTCTGTAGTGTATACATGTACAGTACCATCTTTCAACCTATTTCTCCTGTCCTATGAATATTTCCATGGAAGAAAATATGACTGTATTATGACATAAAGTGTAGTAGTATGCAAAAGTTATGAATTTCATAACGGATCCCATGACCATAAAATTATTTAGGCACACTGTTATTATGTCATTGTCGCACACAACAAAATAGGGGGAGGGGGAATTGTTTGGACTATCAGAAGCAATTTACCATCGTGATGGTTTATTAATGTGACAATATGCTAGTTTTAATGTATGTCTTTCCTATCTATGTGCAAGAAACTCATCTAAAAAATTTCTGCAATTTGTTAAAGGCAATATGACATGAAAATATTGCTTGGAACAGTTTGCTTCTCAGTAACTTGTTGGCTAAAATTAGATTATTCTGTTTGTGACGTTACTACGGGTTCACTGTTATGAAGATTGTATGTTTAGTGTTTAATGATATGTTTATGTTCAATATCTCTCTAAACCTTGTTGCATGTTCGAGTTTGAAGTTAAATTTTGATCAGGAATGGTAGAAAATTCCTGTTTGAAAGTTTATGATGGGTATACTTCACTGAATACCTGTGTTTTGATGTGCAATAGTTTTTTTACGTTATTGTTGCATTTTTAGAGTTCCAAATAGTTGTCAGAGAGTAAAAAAATGCATTTTTCTTGCCAGATTATAAAATGTTGGAAGTTATGGTGTTATGAAATAGCATTGAGTGGTTCCAACCATGCATTAGACCAAAATCATAGTACCATCTGAAGTGTAGAAGTTGTCTGTTGTTCTGCAATATGCTGCTTTCTATTTTAACTATTAATGTCAAGTATTTATGATAGGTTCAGTGTCAAAAATAAAGATGTAGTATCGGTTCATTACATGTATTTGTGTGCTTATTATTGTTCTGAAATTATGAATTAAGACTAGAAATCCCCGAGGTGGCGGGCCTGGTGATATACACAGAAAACGACCAAGGCCATGGGGTAACTAACTTAGCCCATGGCATACTTCCCCGAAGCTTTTCTAGTTCATCAGCTTTACAAAATGTTACTTTATTTTGTCCTATAAGTCCACAATCTTTCTTGTTATTGCTTGAAAAGCTGTGACAGACAGTGTCAGGCTGTAACAACACAAGGTCATTAATCTTGTCAAGACCTTCCCGGGCAAGGTACCTGGAGAGACAGAAAGTCTGGTGATATTTCTCTGGGCAATTAGAAGTCAGTTAGATTGGTCAGTTATCACATGACACAATTCCAGTCCCAGAAGAAGGGCTCAAAGGTAAGCTAGGATTGCTCAGAACGGGTCACATGCGTATAGCACCCACACTTTTCAGGCTGATATCACCAGTTTTCTTGATATCAACACACTTTTTCCTTCATTTGCATGAAATAGCAGCACACTTTTTTTCATAGCCACATGCTATGTGGATATAGCAACAGAAAATGGGGGCTCCTAATAATTAGGCTGAGGGGAAGTAGCCATGGGCTAAGCCTTGGATGGATCCTGATGATATTTGTTTGGTGGGTCGGGAAAACGAAGGTCAAGTTTGATAATTGGCCCCATAGCGGCTTGCTAAGGTACTGCAGCGGAAAATCAATTTTTTATATCACGTGTTCTGGACATGCTGTGGTCATGATTTTTGAGTGGTAGAGCCCTCGAAGCAGAGAGAAAGTGCTATGAGTTTGGACCCCCTAGTTGCTTTATTGGAACTGCAGGCGCCGGTTTCCTTTCAAACTTTGGACGAGAATAACTCTACAACATGTTGACGGATCGTCATGATTTTTGGTGTGTAGATAGAATGAGTAATGACTTACATAATGGTATACTTATTATGCAAATCAACAGCTAATTTGCATAATTATTGAAGAAAATTTATAAATCCACTGCATTCCATGATAGGACTTTCAAACTTGTCACTTATGTAGCTGACAAGGAGAGAAATGTCGATAGATATCAATTATGCAAATGATGACCTCATTTGCATAATTAATGTGAAAATATGAACATATTGACGGATCTTCATGTTTTTTGGTATGTAGGTAGCGTAAGTGAAGAACTACATAATGAGATACCAATTGAGCAAATCAACAGCTAATTTGCATAGTTAATGAGGATATTTCATAAATTCACTACATTCCATGATGGGCTTTAAAACTTGTCACATATGTAGCTGAGAAAGAAAGAAATGTCAATACATATTCATCATGCAAATGGTGATCTCATTTGCATAATTAATGAGAAAATATGGACGTGTTGATGGATCGTCATGATTTTTGGCATGTAGATAGCCTAAGTGAAGACTTATATAATGTGATACTTTTTGTGCAAATTAACAGCTAATTTGCGTAATTGATTAGGAAAAGTCCATAAATCCACTGCATTCCATTATAGTACTTTCATCAAATTTGTCACATATGTAACTGAGAAAGAGGGAAAAGAGTAAGAGGTGTATTTAAAGACTTTGAAAGAGCAAAAGTCAAGAATGGATCAAAGGATCATCATGATTTTTGGTATGCTGATAGCTTAAGTAATGCTTAATATAATTTGATATCAATTAATTGTAACTTGGGATCTAATTTGCATAATCAATGCTGAAATTTTATAAACCAACTCCAAGCATATAATTATAAAGAAAATGAAATGAGTAACGCATTTGTCTACAGACATCATTCTACATAACAAACCTGGTGTATTTAGCAAAGGTATGTGTTCGTAGAACTCTAGTTTTCAAAAGCGCAAAGAACTCTTTTCATAATCAGGTTCAGATAAATTCAACGATGAGATTTCTCTGTCTGCACTTTGTTTTTGAGTTCATGACTGCAAAACAACAAATTACTGTAAAATGGAAAATGTTGGCGGATGTTTTATGTTTGTGGGTTTTGCGGCAACTTCTTCACCGCGAATTTATGACCGCCGTGAAAATACTCGGACTATTTTATTTCAAGTTTTCAGCAGCGAACCTAAAACTACCCAGTAAAATCCATTTCGTCCACCGCGATTTTGAATTTCAGCACATATTTTCCTTTCTGTAGTATACCCTGAACTGGTTGAGACAGTTATTATCACACCTTTATTCCCTGTGGGTAAGTAAGACAATAGGAAGTCTGAGATCACGTACTAGATGTACCGAGTCCAACCACTACTGCACAGCAATTTGTTGAGTATCTTTCGAACCCCACAATGACGCAAACATGACGCAAGTGTAGTGAGTGTGCACCTTTACGGGGTAACATGCCCTTTCGTTGGCTGATTACAAGAGGGTCTGCATGCCTTTTTCCGTTAAGCGTTACGAGCCCTCTCTAATTTAACCGTTAATCGTTACCGGCCCTCTCTAATTTAACGTTAATCGTTATCGGTATATTCTTCGTGAAGCGTTGGTTGTTTTAATTCAATGTTAACCGTTATTTGTTATCCCGAATTCACCGTTAAGCGTTACCAAGAAATGCTTCGTAACCCGTTATACACACGAAGTCAAATGCCAAATAGAACCCCGGAAAATGCAGGAAATGGCGTTTCAAAGGGTCCAGATGTCAAAATTTTCTCAGAGCCTCCCGGCCTTTGGCTCTGGACAGGGTAAAATATGTTGCGGAAGCGTCGCCCTCAAAAACTTTATCACTCATACAGATTTCAGTGTGAACTTAGCTTAGTTTCGGGCAAAAAGTACTCCTCGAATGCAGAAAATGAGGTTTCTCCGGACCTTCCTTGCGACGGCTGGCGCCTTTGGCGCTCACGATGACATGGTGAAAATATGTCAGGGGCGTGGGTAGACACAAAACTTTTCTCTCTAATAAAATGTCATTTAATTTAGCTTCGTCTTACAGCAAAATCTGCCCTTCAAAATGCAGTAAATGGCGTTTCAGACGGTCCAGATTTTAATTTTCCCGGACTTATGTTGCAACGTCTCGTGCCTTCTGAGCTCGAAATGGTAAAATATGTCGGGGGCTCTGGGTGTGGAGGCCAAAGCTATAATCATTGTGTAATTTGATGAAAATGTCAAAATCAACCTAGCTTAGTCAGTCGGCAAAATTTGCCGAAAATGCAGGAAACAGTATTTAAGAGGGTCTTGATTTTAAAATTTTCCCGGGGAGCATACCCCCGGACCCCCCTGGGATGCGTCGCGCCTTCGGCGCTCCATGTGCTGAAACAATAGTCCAATCCCCCCATAAGAAATTTGCTGCCGCCGTCTCTGTGGCGGGCCGGGAACTCTGCCTCCGTCAAGATACAGACGTCATGGACAATGTCCCTGTCATTCCTCTGCGTTCCGGGCACCTTTTGCTCTGTCATTAGTCGGATATTTTCCCCCATTGATATAACTACTCTAGCGTTGTATGAATAGGAATGCACGTCAATGTTACTTTCAACGGTGTTTTGTAACTCCCTCTGAATTTACCGTTAAGCGTTACCGGGCCTCCTGAATTTACCGTTAACCGTTACCAGGCCTCCTGAATTCACCGTTAAGCGTTACCAAGACCCCCCCATGCAGACCCTCTTACAAGACGGGGATGCGCCAGGTCTGACCGGTTCGGTTGATGTAAATCACTGTATCGCTGATACGAGACGAGGGTCATTTCCACTGATATAAGGCGCGACTTTGCCACGTAGCCACATTTCAGTCTCCGAATACTGTCCCCGGGCCCTAATAACATCGCTATATCCCGACTCAGAGTGTGCTGTATTTTAGGAGTTGATGGATTAATTTTGACATCCAGCTGTTGCTGTTGTACCTCGTTAGGACAGGTATTCAGTTCAAATCCATATTTTATTTCTCTTACTTTATCTAGCCATATCATAATTTGAGTTCTGTAATTCATCAAAGACCGGCTCTCTCTTACAAACACACATTTACTTCTGAGTCCGTGCCTGCGACACAAACAACAGATTAATGTCACCTGGTTGATACAATAATTATCACAGGTTTATACCCTGTAGGTAAGTAACACTCGCTTTACACTACATTTTTCTGAGACGTCTTGGAGACGTCTTGGCCAGGACGTCTTGGCCAAGACGTCTTCGCCGCCTCTTTACACACGCCCCGGAAAGCTGTAATGGAGTCCCCGCAGCGCCGGTCCGCCAGGGCTTGCCAATGACCCGTGTTGACCTGTAACCTTTGACCATGTCTTGGCGCGAACTGTGAAGAAATATGGCGGGAGAAAACATGCTGCTGTTCATGCAGCAGATGATGTTTTTGTGGCTGTTATCGCACTATTTCTTCATCCAGC
>NC_049983.1:4324064-4353283 GCF_000003815.2 Branchiostoma floridae
CCGGGATTGGTACAGCCGCTTTCGGCTAAGCAGGGGTACTTTTCAACGTCTAGTTGACGAACTGCGGCCGTCCATTGAGAAAAAGAACACTCAGATGCGCGACGCCATTTCTGCAGAGAAAAGACTTGCCGTGACGATGTACTGGCTGGCGTCGGGTGACCTGTTTCGGACTGTCGCCGATCTTTTCGGCATCAGTGAAGGGTCTGTTTGTGTAATTATTCATGGCGTATGCAAAGCTATCGTAGATGTTCTCCTGCCCCAGTACATAAGATGGCCGACAGGAGAAAGATTACGCGCTAACATACGGGGCTACGAAGAAGTAAGGAACTTCCCCCAGTGCGGAGGGGCCATCGATGGGACCCATATCCCTGTCAGAGCACCAGCAGGAGAAGGCCCAGACTTCCACAACAGGAAGGGATGGTATTCTATGCTCCTCCAAGGCACCGTCGACTACCTCTACAGGTGACTTTTTAAATGCGTCTTGAATGTATTGTAGATCGTTAGTTATGTATTTTCAAAGTATAACATCTTTTGTAATACACTTAAAGTATAATATACCATTTGCTTAATTTTTCACTTTTGCTGTTTAACAATATAAAACAGGCATTAAGCATACTATTCTGCTTTACCCTACTCAAAGAGTATCAATCTTATTTACCAGCTATGCCAAGATGAAAGATCATAGAAAGCATTCTAAAGTTTGATGCTCGTCTATAAGTACCATACAGATATGGATACACTTGTTCATACTCTTTAATACGTTCCTTTTCTCAACTTAATAAGTCAATTTCACATTTGTTCAGGCAGCTTTGTATTTGTACAAGTTGTACAACTAACGCCCATTTCCTCACCCTTTTCGTACAAGGTTCACAGACATCTCTATCGGATTCCCAGGCAGCGTACACGACGCCAGAGTTCTGCGAAAATCCGACATTTTCAAGCGTGGGGATAGAGGGACCTTGTTTCCACAGGTATTTTTTGTGTGTAAATTAATGTCTTTATGACCATAGCAATGAATTAAAGGGTATTGAAAAGACGCACTATTGATCTTGAAAACAACATACTGTGATATTTCAGAAATTGCAATATGACTTCAGATTTTCTAAGATATATGTACCTACCTGTCCGATTTTTTGTCATTGCAAGTCTTCTGTGTGTTTGGCAGGACTTGACGAAGGAGATAGACGGGGTGCAGGTTCCAGTTATGCTGCTGGGTGACCCGGCATATCCGCTTTTGCCGTGGCTTATGAAGGGGTATGCTGACAACGGTCGCCTTGATCGTGCCAAGACGCATTTTAACTTCAGGTTAAGCAGTGCACGCATGACCGTCGAATGCGCTTTTGGGCGCCTGAAAGGCCGATGGCGATGTCTTGCAAAACGCTTGGATGTAGACGTTGGCAGAGTTCCCCAAATTGTGGGTGTATGTTGTACCCTGCATAACATCTGCGAAATCCACGGTGAGGGGTTTGACATGGAGTGGTTTTTCCATGATGTAGTTCGCCAACGGGCCCAATTGCCGCAGGTTGAAGAGGCCGCGCCAAATGACGCCAGGGATGCCATATGCAGAAGGTTTGCCTTAGAGGAACAAGGAAGGTAATTGCTCAGAAATCTTCTCTGGAAGGAGGAAGCAGACGTTTTGCAGGACAACATGCAAAAACAATTTGGGGAACTGTCAGTGTCTACATCTCTTGCCACATGTCTCACACAATGATTGCTATTCTCGTCCCCTTATCGTTTCATTCCGTGTACTCATGTATACCAAACAGACAAATCTCCATTGACATATGAGGCGCCTGAAAGTGCATAGAAGAGTCATATTTATATTTGTATGTGTTACGGCACGGATTGGTAAGGAATACTGTGTAACTTCAGAAGCATTCCAAACTGGGAATACCATCTACTTTCATATACAGTATATGTTTTTTTTATGTAATAGTTTGAGTACGAAAGTTTGTTACCGACATACAGCCTGCTGTACATTACTTTCAAATATTCAGAGTCTTTTTGTTTGTAATAGTTTGAGCACGAAAGTTACCAACATACATACCTGTCTGTATATTGCTTTCATATAGTCTTCTTGTTTACAACAGTTTGAGAACAGAGGTTTGTAACCGATATACAGTCTGTTGTACATTACTTTCAAATATCAAGAGTCCTTTTGTTTGTAATAGTTTGAGCACGAAAGTTACCAACATACATACCTGTCTGTATATTGCTTTCATATAGTCTTCTTGTTTACAACAGTTTGAGAACAGAGGTTTGTAACCGATATACAGTCTGCTGTACATTACTTTCAAATATTAAGAGTCTTTTTGTTTGTAATAGTTTGAGCACGAAAGTTACCAACATACATAGCTTGCTGTATATTACCTTTATATGTCAAGAGTCCTCTTGTTTGCAACAGTTTGAGAACAGAGGTTTGTAATCAACATACATAGCCTGCTGTATATTACCTTTATATATTAAGTCTTCTTGTTTGCAATAGTTTGAGTTCAAAAGTTTGTTACCAACATACATAGCCTGCTGTATATTGCTTTCATATATAGTCTTCTTGTTTACAACAGTTTGAATACAGAAGTTTGTTACCAACATACATAGCCTGCTGTATATTACCTTTATATATTAAGAGTCCTTTTGTTTGCAACAGTTTGAGAACATGTACATAGCCTGCTGTATATTACCCTTATATATTAAGTCTTCTTGTTTGCAATAGTTTGAGTTCAAAAGTTTGTTACCAACATACATAGCCTGCTGTATATTGCTTTCATATATAGTCTTCTTGTTTACAACAGTTTGAATACAGAAGTTTGTTACCAACATACATAGCCTGCTGTATATTGCTTTCATATATAGTCTTCTTGTTTACAACAGTTTGAATACAGAAGTTTGTTACCAACATACATAGCCTGCTGTATATTGCTTTCATATATAGTCTTCTTGTTTACAACAGTTTGAATACAGAAGTTTGTTACCAACATACATAGCCTGCTGTATATTACCTTTATATGTTAAGTCTTCTTGTTTGCAATAGTTTGAGTTCAAAAGTTTGTTACCAACATACATAGCCTGCTGTATATTGCTTTCATATATAGTCCTCTTGTTTGCAACAGTTTGAGAACAGAGGTTTGTAACCAACATACATAGCCTGCTGTATATTACCTTTATATATTAAGTCTTCTTGTTTGCAATAGTTTGGAGTTCAAAAGTTTGTTACCAACATACATAGCCTGCTGTATACTGCTTTCATATATAGTCTTCTTGTTTACAACAGTTTGAATACAGAAGTTTGTTACCAACATACATAGCCTGCTGTATATTACCTTTATATATTAAGAGCCATCTTGTTTGCAACAGTTTGTAAACAGAAGTTTCTAACCAACATACATAGCCTGCTGTATATTGCTTTCATATATTAAGTTATCTTGTTTGCAACAGTTTGAGTACAAAAGTTTGTAACCATCATACATACCTTGCTGTATATTGCTGTCATATATTAAGTCTTCTTGTTTGCAATAGTTTGAGTAAAAAAAGTTTGATACCAACACACATAACCTGCTGTATATTACCTTTATATATTAAGAGTCATCTTGTTTGCAACAGTTTGTGAACAGAAGTTTCTAACCAACATACATAGCCTGCTGTATATTGCTTTCATATATTAAGTCTTCTTGTTTGCATTAGTTTGAGTAAAAACAGTTTGATACCAACATACATAGCCTGCTGTATATTGCTTACATATATTTGTTTGCAATAGTTTGAGTACAAAGTTTGATTGTTCAAGGTAAAAAAAGATGCAAATACTGTTTAAACTTACAAACTGGGAATACTTTCTACTTTCATATATTATTCAAGAACATATTTGTTTGCAACAGTTGAGTACAAAAGTTTGTAACCAACATACATAGCCTGCTGTATATTGCTTTCATATATTAAGTATTCTTGTTTGCAACAGTTTCAGTACAAAAGTTTGATTGTGGAAGGTTTAGAAAAAATACATATTCTACAGCAAATACTGTTTAACTTAAGAAAACATTCCCAACTGGGAATACTATTGACTTAGAATACATGTTCCACAACATATACTGTCCAACATACATAGCCTGCTGTATATTACTTTTATATATTAAGTTTTCGTTTGGGTTTGCAACAGTTTGAGTAAAAAAAGTTTGATACCAATAAAAAATACATAGTTGTATATTACTTTTATATAGGAAGTCTTTTTGTTTGAAACATTCTGAGAAACAAAAAGTTGTAACCAACAAACAGTCTACTGTATATTAATTTGAAGTATCAAGAATCTTTTTTGCAACAGTTTGAGTAAAAAAAAGTTTGATTGAGGAAGGTAAAAAAATGTTCAACAACAAATACTGTTTAACTTGAACTTCCCAACTGGGAAGACTATCTACATGTCCAACAACCTACTCAACAAAATAGAAGTCATGGCAGGATCCAACTAAGGTAAGGTAAGGAATAACAACTGAAAGAAGGTTAGCTCATCCTCCTCCTCCTGGGATCTGCATGCTAAACAACATTCCCAACTGGGAAGACTATCTACATGTCCACCAACATACTCAACAAAATAGAAGTCATGGCAGGATCCAACTAAGGTAAGGTAAGGAATAACAACTGAAAGAAGGTTAGCTCATCCTCCTCCTCCTGGGATCTGCATGCTAAACAACATTCCCAACTGGGAAGACTATCTACATGTCCACCAACATACTCAACAAAATAGAAGTCATGGCAGGATCCAACTAAGGTAAGGTAAGGAATAACAACTGAAAGAAGGTTAGCTCATCCTCCTCCTCCTGGGATCTGCATGCTAAACAACATTCCCAACTGGGAAGACTATCTACATGTCCACCAACATACTCAACAAAATAGAAGTCATGGCAGGATCCAACTAAGGTAAGGTAAGGAATAACAACTGAAAGAAGGTTAGCTCATCCTCGTCCTCCTGGGATCTGCATGCTAAACAACATTCCCAACTGGGAAGACTATCTACATGTCCAACAACATACTCAACAAAATGGAAGTCATGGCAGGATCCAACTAATAAGGTAAGGTAAGGAATCACAACCTGAAATAGATTAGCTCATCCTCCTCCTCCTGGGAACTGCTTGGGCCAGTGTTTCTTTGGGTGTTATTGTGTGGGAAGCCTGAGGATGATGTGTGTTCCTGCTGGACATTGGTGGGGGCAGGGTGTCTCTGGGGGAACGGTGGTGGGGCAAGGTGTCCCTGTGCATGTGGTTGTGGGGCGGGGGGTCCCTGAGTGTACAGTTGTGATGCAAGGGGTCCCTGAGTGTATGGTGGCAGGCCAAGGGGTCCCTGTGGAAAAGGGTTCAGGCCCGGGGAACCCCCTCTGAATGGTTCTGGGGTATGGAGTCCCTGTGAGAATGAAGAGGCAGGCCGCTGCTGTGATGTGCTGGGGCTGCTGGGGTTGGATGATGTGTTATTAAATTGCTGGAAGGCGCGAGTCATCATAGATGCAAAATGTGTTACCATGCGCATGGACATCTCCTCCTGCATCCGCGCCATCCTTACATCATGCTGCTGCAAGGCAGCATCTCTCTCCTTATCTGCCTCTCTCCGCCTGTTGTCTTCCTTCTCCCAGGCTTCTTCCTGTTGTTTTCTGCTTTCTTCTTGAACAGCGGTTATTGTGTTGTGAAGCTCGGCGTACGAAGACTGCAGACGTGTCTGCCTTTTTTTGTCCTTTCTCTTGAATCCTAAAGAGAAATGGATTACTTTATGTAACTGTAATTCGTGCCCAATAGCTTTATAGTCAGGTGAGAAGGAAACTTGAAGAGAGGTTACTACACAGAAGAGTCAGAACAGTGAAAATAAGGCAAAGGAATGAAATATCTTATGTTTGACTACTGAACCTTACATATTTACTCATATTGCAACCACTACTGGTACATGTAGGTATAAATGATAAGTCAAAATATATATGTATATGTTAAACAAACTAAAGTTTTAAATCGACTCATTATCTCATCAGCTACATATATACTCACAGATTGTCCAAAGTCTTCCAATCTTTGCATTACTGTTTGACTTTCACTGCTTGAGGAAGTCCGTCAGCATATGTAACAGCTTCTCCACGGTCTGCTGTTTGTCCCGTGTGTTGTTCCAGTCGGTCCCCTGGCGGCTTGGTGCACGTGCTGGGTTCCTCGGGTACATCTGCGGCGGGTTCCGTGGAGTGTTCCAGAGGGGTGGGGGGTGTTGTCCTGGCCGCGGGTATGGCTGGGTGCTGGGCATCCACTGCGGTCCTCTCGCTTGTTTGGTGCGCTGTCTGGAGTCCATGGCTTCCTGGCGGTGCCTCAGGGTGCGCTTAACATCAGCCACCATCAACTTGACGCCGCCTGCGTCAGGTGTGAGGTGGATACCGTCACGTTTGTAAAGTGAACGGTCTTGAGAGAGAAGTCTGTGTCTGATGTAGATGAGTTTGTTGTCTTCAAGGCAGGACTGTTCGATGGCATTGTTGTAGGTGGCTATGTTTTTGTTGAGGGTGGACTGCGTGTTTGAACCTCTCGGCAAGACTTGTGACATGGCGATCTTTGCGTTGGGGTATGATGTCTTAGCACGGTCAATCAGTTTGGTGGTTTGTTCTACACATATGTTGACGCTGTCGTTCCGGTCTTTGGTGTTATCCATGTCGTTAGATCCAACATGAATTATGACCAGTTCTGTGTTGTTGTCAGGGAGCATGAGAGCATTTTCGGAAGCCTTGCGAAGTGTGGTTGATTTTGTTATGGTTGCGGTTCTGTCCTTGAACATTATTGTCGGGTCCACGTCATTCCATAACGAGTCAGCAAGAACCCTCACCTTCACGTTTCCCGATGTTTGTGCTGCTGGAGTTACCGGGGTCTGTTTGTCGGGAACTACACGTTCCCGAGTCGGCGGGGTTGCTGGTGGCTGGGTGTCGGTAGTTACCGGTGGCTGGCTGATTGCGGTTGTCGGGGCACGTGGCTGTGTATTGGTGGTTGTTGGGGCCTCTGAGTCCGAGGGTTTCGGTATTTGCGTGGCGGGGGAAGAGTTCGGGTGTTCTAGGCCGGAAACCACTTCTGCGTAGAGGCGCTGGATTCTGGAGTCGTCCTGTTGAGAGTTGCTGCATACGCGACTGGCCGTCGAACTGACAGATTGAGGTTGAGGTTGATTTAGCAGTAGTGTTAGCTGGGCTTGTAGAGCTTCCTGGTCAGCTTTTTGAGAGGAGATTGTTTTGGCCAGGTCTTTGGAGATTTCGCGTTGTCGCTCTAACTCAGTGTTCAGATCTTGAATCTGTCGAGCCTGTTTCTCCACCTCTTTCTTCCTGTTTTGAACATTAGCCGTCAGGTCATTTATGCACTTCTGTTGATTGTCCATGGTGACCTTATTGCTGAAGACAAGCGACTTCAAATTGTTCAGATCATCCACTAGCGACGTGTACAGTGTCTCATGCACCGAGTTGCACTTTTCACTTGTTGATTTGTCTTGGACGTCGTCTGTTGGCAGCGCGCGCCGAGAACGGCTTTCATGTTGTGGCCTTCCCTCTTTGTTCTTTCCGGAGTTGCGAACTTTTGAGAGTGGGGTTAAAATGATGTTTTCGAGGCCTCCCAACACTCTACGGAGAGTGGGCGATGTGATCGGTGATTTGGGAATTGTGTTTTGCGACGAATTTTCTTTCTCTTGAGTCGGGTCTACTGTGACAGACGAGGTCTTAGTTGGCTCTGTGCTGGTTCCAGACGTCGTAATGGCGGGCGCATCATCTTGTGAACTGGTCCCTATTGTTTCAAGGTTGTCGTCTATTGTTTCAGTCCTCTCGGTTGCCAGATCTTCATTGTCATGTCCGCCATCTTGGGCGTCACAGGATGCGCCAATTTGATTATTGCTAACAAGTTCTTTCACTTGTGGAAAGATTTCTCGTGCGTACCAGTTTGATCCATTCCCCTGTATAAGGATTGTGCCGGTGTTGTAGAAGTGGATAGTTAGGATTTTGGCGTTGTCTCCGGTCTCGGTGGGTTTACTGACGGATAGCTGTGAGCCCTTCCAGGTGAACTTGTAGCCCGTTTGTTTTCCAAGCGAGTCGCTGAATACGGCTTTGCTAGCGTCTATCCACACTGGTACACGATCTTTGGAGGTACGGAACTTTAAACTGCATACCTTCGATTTGCTGGCGTCTGTGTGATCTTCGATGATGGTTTCAAACTCGGGGATGTTCTTTGCCGATGTGTTCCACCCCTTGGTCTTGGTGTTGCCGGACCTTGTCCTGTATCGCTTTGTAGTCTCTGACTCAGGCGTTCCGCTGTCTCCGCTTGTTTCGCGTCCCATGATTAAACGATGCAACAAAATATCGCTAAAACTAGTATACAGTAGACACTTGTGAACTCTAATGAATATAAGATGTATAAAACACTCCGCTACACAAGCTAACCGCTCTGAAATACACTTACAGGCGGAGCACAAGTGACGCGCGTCTTGTCGTGTCCGCCATCTGTGATACACGAGTTTGATACATAACTCCATTCATAGTATCAATATTAACGTAATTACATGGTAATAAGTTAGTTGAACTTGTTTCAGACAAGGAGGGTTGGGTCCCTTGTATTCCCATTATTGCATATACCTGAGTCTTGACATAAGATGTATTTCATTGACATTGTATTCACCTGTCCTCAAGCAACCTATATATCTCCAACATGAAGTCTCTACCATGAAGTGACCACAAAAGAACTATGTAATGTCTTTATTAATTATGCAAATATTAGGTATTAATTAGAATAACGCACATTTTGGTATATGCACCTGGCCAAGGGATATCTTCACCTCCAACATGACTGTTTTTTCTAGTATTTAGGAACTGATGCATTTACCCGTGTTTCTTAAGACTGGTACTTTACCAATGTTTGTGTAGCATTTAGCAACAGCTATATCAACTTGCGCGTAGATAGTGTTTATAATGAGAAACTATTATTCACGTGTGTTTTTGTTAGTGCTTTGGAAATGTTTCCAGCACAAGAAAGAAACACTGTGACAAATTGAAAACATATAGCTGACGTATTCCGTACCATAGACGGTGTTGATCTATACGTTCGCAGTAGCACTGTTTTTATGCCACCTCAGCTGCAAAAATTGTCTTTTTCATTTCAATGTCATGTTTGCACCGAACAATATAGTATCGACTTTCGAGGTATGACATCTTACGGTACGGTAATAAGGTGCCATATAGGTACCAGGTAACACACCATATACGTTACTCCCAAGGTGCAGTGTAGTACCAGGTAGCGCACCTGTAATATGTAGTAACCAGCTGCTCTTGGGGGGGGGGCGAAAACGCTAAAGGGGGGCGAAAACGCTAGTGATCTCGCCTCTTGATTTTATACAAAACATAAGTACACAGGTGGCAATCCCTTGTTCAAAAGGCGGACTATATTAGGGTACAGCGCTGTTTCGATAGCCTTCAGTTCTACAGCGAGTAGTGTTCAGTTTGTGGGATGACCTTGTCAATCTACTTTTAACGGCTTGGTTCGAAAAGTCGATTTTTTTACAATATTATTCCATCAGTAATGTGGTATCTGTTTGTATGTACGTTACTGAGACACATTGTTAATTTTTTCAAGGTGGAACCCAGCTGCAAGGGTTTGTGCCCCTCGGAATTCAGGAGAGCGCTCGGAACAGCAACTTGTTCTTACAACACGGTTCCTACGTCCACGTCACTGTGTTGGCCACCAATGCTGCAGGACTGTCAGCAGGTAAAGTCTTTACCTTAAAGTTTGTTTCATGACGAAATTGTAAGGTTCAGATCACATTTATTTCTTGTTATCGCATTATTAGAACACACGTTATACACTACGCCAAAAGTCAAACCACTAGCACGTCCAGGAAAAAAAGAAATGGAGGTTCAGCTGCAGTATCAAGGTCAACTTGGAGGTTTGTAATTAAAATTGACCTTCGTTTTTCCAAGATCTACCCACATATCAAATACTATTACAATACATTCAGAGGGTCTAAAGTTATGCTGACCACAAAAGAATCCGGCACACGAGCATACCCACAACCACAGAGACAATCATCATCATCATTAATTATCCTCTATGAGGTGCAGCAAGTAAAGTTTGTCTTCCAGTCTGTCTGTCATCGCGGTGAGAAGTTCCAGGCGTTCTAGACCAGTTTCTGACTCAATAAGTTTCTTCAAAGTTAGCCTGGGGTGACCAACACGTTTCTTACATAAATCAGGTGTCCAGAACAAGAGTTTTCCGGCTGGCTACGGAGCCACATGGCCGACAAGGAGTAGTCGGCGTCGTTTGATATATATATATATATATATATATATATATATATATATATATATATATATAAATATATATATTTCATGGAACACTGTATCATATTACTTTCAGTGCTTTACTCCGACCCAGCGCTGGTGGACCTGACTCCACCGGTCGTAGGAACGGTTCTGGACGGGTCTGAGCAGGACTCAGTCGACCTTGAGTAACAGAACAGTGACGTCATCTGTGCCCGCTGGCCTGATGTCGCCGACGAGAGCGGCATCAACTACTGTGAATGGGCTTTATGTACGTTACGTTGGCTTTAGGTACGTTACGTTTAGGTACAGAATTCTGACACAAAAAGATAGTAATGGCATTAATGTCAAAACTGGCTAGCCAACCACTTGGCACGGTTAACCACCACAACATTAAAATCTCACATCCTCCTGTCTGTCTGGATCGATTTTCGTCAGTCATTTGAATTCGTTGTTCAGACCAAGGTTGACTGTACATTGTATCTTCAATGCGCAAATGAATATTATATTTGTAGAGATGCTTGGCGTGGTGCTATATTTCTGATGAATTCAGAAGTAGAGCAGGGCGTGATGCTTTGTTTCTGATGACTTCTGTTGCTTTGCTCACTCGGTGGTTTATTTAGTGGTTATAGGACCATAGCTTTTGACACCATATACACTACAGGGTTGGTCAGTAAATCCTGTTGTGCAAATGTTGCAAACGTACTGTGCCTTGGATTATAAACTCAGGTACATCCTCACACCTGGCCAACCTGATGAGGTTCACCACAAGCTATATCGCTGAAGACGGAAAATCAGCCTGTATTGACTCATCTGGGTTCATCGCACATGGAGCAAAGGTTTACGTCATCGTGCGTTGTCACAACCACGCCGGACAGGTGGGTGATGGAATATATTTCTCAAGGCAACCGGTACGCGGTGCAATGGCGTACGTAGGGATAACGAATATTCGTCTTGCATTCGGAAGGTCCGTCTTATATTACAAAATTAACAATGGTTCAACCTTCATGGCCTTTTCTGTTTAGAACATGGCCACGAGGGTTGAAAACCAACTCTGTTAAAGGTACAAATGTATGGCCATGAAGGTTGAAAACATACTCTGTTTAGAGTATTGACATGAAGGTTGAAAACACCCCATTGACAATGGGTCTAGCCAGTGACAGTAGTGGTATGTGTGGCCAAAAGGCATTATAAACTAATCCTGAGATGGACGCCTAACCGAAGCTAATGGTAACCATTTCCACACGTGAAAGAGTGGAGTAAGGAGACAGCATTTTATTAAAGGGCACAGCGTTGCATACATACATACATATTCATACTCGAGTCATTATCGAGTTGAAGCATTGGCAAAGTTCTGCTTCCAGTGTGCTCTATCTTTCATCAGTTCAATGAGGTCTTTATCATATAGTCCAGTCTCTGATTCAATAAAGTTCTTTAGCGTGAGGTATGGACGTCCTCTTCTCCTGTTTGCTTCTTGGGACCAAAAGAGTAGTTTACAGGCTGGTTCGCCATGCCGAGTAATATGTCCAGCAAGGCTTAATCGGCGTCGCCTGACTTCAGTTGAAATAGGTTGAAGAGTCCCATACAGTTTTTTGTTTGTTGTGTGTCCCCACCAAGGTTTGTTGCATACAACATGTAGCATCCTGGTGAAGGAACCATCCAGTTTCCTGGTCTGGGCACAGCATTAATGCCAGAAGTTTGATTTGATACGTAAAGATTCCTAACCAGGAAACAACCTTGTCGCTTCTTTATCCTACAGTCTGCCACAGCCAGCTCAGACGGAGTGGTCCTGACCTCTGTGCCCCCCAGTATTGAGCACGCCTATGTCACGGTTGTGGTCGAGCCCGTGACTCAGTACGCTCCCAGGAATCACTACCAGTACTCCCCGGACAGACTGCACATCGCCTGGGGAGGGTTTGTGGACCCGTCCGGTATCCAGTACTACGAGGTAAAGTTCTGCTTCAAACGTATAATAATAATTGTACAGTAATTGCCCAACCGAGCTAAGCACATGTCACAACAAGTCAAAACATATATACAAATAAAAGTATCACAAATCTTGTCTAACACAGAAGTTCGGCTTCTTCTCGCTTCTTGGTAATGGTGAAAATGTAGGACTGTATGGATTTAGCTATGGTTAGTTTGTCAAAACGCATGAGGAATAGAAACTTGTCAGTGCTACTCATGTATCTAAAATGAGGGAATCTACTTTCTATATAATTAAATAGAATACCTCTATCATTGGCGAGCTATGTCCAGTATCAGGGTGAAGTGCACGAAGTTAGGGTGTACGAAGTTGTACGAAGTTGTACGAAGTTACAACCATTTCCTACTGGCTTTGAGGCTATATGGGGAGTCACGGATGACGTCAATCATTTATTGGATGACGTCATCTAACTTAGTCGGTGTGCAGGGTAGGGTGGCATGTGTACGAAGTTCTCCGAAGTTGTGCAAAGTTACGTGACGTCATCTAACTTTGTACAATGGGCAGGGTAGGGTGGCATGTGTACGAAGTTGTCCGAAGTTGTGCAAAGTTCATGACGTCATCTAACTTCGTACAGTAGGCAGGGTAGGGTGGCATTTGTACGAAGTTGTCCGAAGTTGTGCAAAGTTACGTGACGTCATCTAACTTCGTACAATGGGCAGGGTAGGGTGGCATGTGTACGAAGTTGTCCGAAGTTGTGCAAAGTTACGTGACGTCATCTAACTTTGTACAATGGGCAGGGTAGGGTGGCATGTGTACGAAGTTGTCCGAAGTTGTGCAAAGTTCATGACGTCATCTAACTTCGTACAGTAGGCAGGGTAGGGTGGCATTTGTACGAAGTTGTCCGAAGTTGTGCAAAGTTACGTGACGTCATCTAACTTCGTACAATGGGCAGGGTAGGGTGGCATGTGTACGAAGTTGTCCGAATTGTGCAAAGTTACTTGACGTAATCCGCATCAAATCCGTTTCGGAGCGTTCATGATGACAAATCTATCCGTATCAGCAAACAATACGGATGCATCCGCATGAATTTTTGCATCATGAACGAGGCCTAAGAGTACGATTTCACACAGTTATTTCCACATTACATAGAGTTTTAAGAATTAAGCAAGTAGGTATCCTTCATATTTATTGGTTATGATAGACATCAATCTCAAAGTTTATGTGCTTCTCTTGCAACAGAACTCAAGTTTATTAGGAGAACTCTGTGTCAAATAAATATTAAAACGTTAACCACCATCCTGAGTAAGATAAAAGACAAGTAAAATTTGTACAACTTCGTACACCTGTAGACACCTTCCATCTGCCTGTAAAACGTTTGGAGACGTCAGGGTATGACGTCATAACTTCGGACAACTTCGTACACCACCGGGCTGACTGTCCAAAGTTAGGATGACGTCAGGGTTAAAGATGACGTCATAACTTCAGACAACTTCGTACACCACCCGGCTGACTCTCCAAAGTTATGATGACGTAATGGATAGGATGACGTCATAACTTCCGACAACTTCGGACACCACCCGGCTGACTGTCCAAAGTTAGGATGACGTAATGGTTAGGATGACATCATAACTTTGGACAACTTCCGACAACTTTGGACAACTTCTCCCATCTAACTTAACTTAGGGCAACTTCGTGCACTTCACCCTAATACTGGATATGGGTGATGAGGCTGATTAACGTGGTTGAGGCGCCTCCTCGAGCACGCGACCCCCATTTTTCGTCTTTTCCGAAAGACAAATTCGTGAATTCTTGGTCGGGTTACAGTATCCGGTCTTCCTTGGTGGTCTCCCATCCAAGTACGTCCGAGATCGAGAGGAGCGGGTGTATCAACGCGCCACATGGCATATACATTTAATATTTACAGGAGTTAAACCATGAGATAAAACTTATTAAAAGTATCATTTTCAATCAAGAACTGTTATATTAAGTGTCATAATTGCTCTGAATACCAACTGTGTACTGTGACGTCTCACCTACGCCCACGACATTTCTTTCATTGAAAAATCTCGGTAGAAACAGTCACCCTACATCATGATACTTTATTGTTATCTGCATGTTTTCAAACAAAAATATGAAATCTTTATTGACACGACAAAAGTACAGCGACTTTCGTAGGGTTTATAACCGTACAGTACACACTGCACGAAACGAAAGATTTCCACGAGTTCCCAACTTTGTGCACGATGGTGAAACTTGACGTGTCCTCACCGTGGGCACAGGTTTCCACGTACCGCCTGTTCCCGCGTGCCCCTACAATGAAAATCTGTGCGCACGATAGGGCACGCGAAGAGTCCACGCGTCCCACTGTTGCACACTTCCCGTGTTGAACAATTATCGTTAACAAAGGAGGGCTGAGAAGGGTCTGATAATTTACTTATGTGAATTGCCAAGTAAAAATACCCAGAACGCTTGCCACATTTCGGTCTGTACTTGTGGGAAAATCAATGATGAAACCGACGCCAACAGTGCGCGAAATAAGATTTGCAACACAATCGTGCCGCGAAACAAGCAAACTACTTTACCTCTATTTACAGATAACGTGTAAGATAAAAGTCACTAGTGAAACAACATATTCAATTTCAACGGATGTGCCCGATTTCTGTAACTAAACATATGAATTGTTTTCTATGCAACATTACATGAATTGATTGTCATCTAGGCTTTAACCTGGAGTGCGGCGCCTATCAATAGATAGATTCTATTAGATTGAAAGTGTTGTTTTTTTGTCAGTCGGCTTTGTTTATACAGTATATCAACGCCGCATTTCGACACTATGTTGGATCTGCATTGTACTGACTCCTTGTTAGTAAAAGTTTGAATCGACTTTTTTTCGACAAAGATATTTAGGTTATGGAGAACTTCAATATTTGTATAGTTCACTTTCACAGTGTAATTTTTGGTTTATATCGGTAATATGGAGATTGTATGCCTGGCTTGGTTTTTGGTTGAATATTGAGGGGCGGAAGTTTGACCCGCCATGTAGTTGAATACTAATCAACTCAGCAAATTTCTGTCACAAGTGGGTACTTCCGACCATTAAAGTCAAGTATTAAAGCAAGGTGAAAAGCAAGAAGGTTAACTACTGGACTTCCACAAGCACCCATCCCCTAATACACATTTCATTGTTTTGTTTTGAAACATGGCGCCCCGACGCGCGTGTCTCATAGCCTCCGTCGCAGGCTACGAGGAGGGTTGGATTTTATTTTATGGGGGCTGGTTCGCGATTTTCAATGTTGACTAATGCTAAGAAAGTACGTTTGCCATGGAAGGGAGTTAAGCGGGGGCCATATACACAGGGTGTAGTTGGTCGATAATCTTAAATGTATCTTTTTTGTGTTGGTTGGTAAACGTAGGCTTTCAGCAGACACAAATGCGATTTGTATATTTAATAAAACAACGATATCGATACACAAGAAAAGCTCAAGCTTCGTGTAGTACTTGTAGAACGCAGGGCATTATGTACAAACTCCTTGATGTGACATACAGTATACACAGATAGTATATACAATGAGTTATTGTGTCTGTTTGTATTCAAATACCCACCGAAGTAGCCAATCGTATTTCACACATGAGGTTGGTGTTTGAAAATGAGGACCAATCAACACACGTGTCCCAATTTTCAAACCTGTGACGGTTGTCATTTCAAATCTTCTCATTCAGAGTGCTTTTACGCTGCGCAGACCGGCCGATAGCTAGTATTTGATCGCACGACAAACAGCGCAGGTAAACTTATTGAGAGCTTGGGAATGATTCTACGTCAAGACCGGACATTATCTTGCCATCGAATTGAATTCCACTGCTAGTGCCATGGGACCAAATTCTACTTTCAGAGCAACGACTGGCTTCCTGACTATTATCCAGTCTACCGAGGCTCGGGCGGGCTCTCTGTGGGTGGGGTGTGGTGATCCCCGCCGCTCGGATCGCCAGACGCGCCCCTGCCTGATATCTCTACGTGGCACACAAGTTTCTGACCAGGCGGCTTGGGTGATTTGGAGTTCCTTCGGCTCCGCGGAGGCCCTACATGTTTCACGATGGATTGGATACCACATACAGTTACGTGACTTGCACGTCCACGCTTGGAATTCTGCAACGACGATGTGATAAATGCTCTTGACTAGCAACTGTTTGTCTAAAAGGACACTTGGACATCATAGTGTACAGAGCAGGAATGCTGAATTCAAGAGACCTACAGGAATTTACTGTCATCAAACTTGGAGCGACTGCACAGTGGAGCAAGGACAACGTTTACAACGTCCTTGAGTGGAGCGACTGCGGATAACAACCCCAAAACAACAGGACGGTGGCTAGTTGGGCAGCCCTGACTGTGTGTTCTGAACAGCCAAACCAATAAATAAATAAATGACGGTGGACCGAGGAATCCTTGGAAGCCAAAGGAGCGACGACACTAAGTACATATGAAGGAACGCGTCAAGAGCGGTCGAATCTAAAAAAAAATAAAACGAAAAATAACGAAAGATAATTCACCATTCAGAACGAATAAAAGCAAACACACTATATACAGGGGAAGGGAAAAGCTGGGAGGGTAAATTTTTGGACTGGGAAAGCCCGTGGCAGTGAAAATAACGCCTCTTTTAATGACAAAAGGTGTAATTACGGCGCAGTCGAAGCCCGGGGAGATAATTAGGTGATAATTAGCCGCCAAATTATGCATCAGTCATTTGCGAACAAAAGCATACGTCATTAGTTTCCTCGCGTACGCACAAGTGTACTAAGGTGGCACAGCTAGTGCACACGGGTTTCCACAGGAAGGGCACGTAATGCACACGCGAGTGGTCCGTTTACTCGGATTTGCACAGGTGCCCCATATAGGGGCACGTCACGTTCGCACAGTGGACACTCGTTGAAACTCGTGGAAACTCTGAATTTACTTGCATGTGTACACGGGTTTGCACAGCGGAAATCTGCCTTTTCGTGCAGTGACAAGTAAACAAACATATATGGATATCTACAGGTATGAATAAGTCAGCATATAGGAACATCTGCTTTGCGCGCTAAGGATGTTCTATTTTGTAAATAACAACGCTATTAGAGTACACCGCTATTTCATCATCTTCGGTACTGCTTATTTTTACTTGATGGTCACCACGTATCAAGACCTGAAGGCCACTCAAGGTTACGGGTTACACGATTGTAAATGTAACAGCATCTCTTCGCCCTAGGTTAGAAACATCATGAATGAGACCAGCCAGATTGCATTCTAACTGACTCAATAGGCGAAGCAGGGGTTACGAGGGCTGCTCGGGAGATTGCCTACCCCATTTTGGCCGGAATGGTTTGATCCGCTCACACCGCACCATCGCACATGTGGCGGGTTCTTTAACATGATTTGGGTGTTGCTCTCCCTAAACACGAGACCTCCATTTAACGTCTTATCCGAGGGACGGCCTTAGCTGAAGCAAGGTACTCATTTTACCTGAGTGAAGTGAGGAAAGTCGTGCAAAGTGACTTCCCCAAGGGCTTACACGGTAACACGGCAGCCGGATTCGGACCCGAGACCTCTCGGTCCTGAGCCGATCACGCTGCCGCTGCGCTACGCCGTCCCACGTAGTGTACTATTTATCATCATAATCCTCGTATCATCTGTTCAGTACATGGTCGAGGGTCCAGACTTCACCTCAGCATGGCAGGAGGTGTCCTGGACAGGAGAGCACACGGCGACCCTGACTGACCTGCAGCTCGTTCCCGGGGCCACCTACATCGTCAGTGTCCGGTCTGTGAACTTCCTGGGAATGCAGAGTGACTCTGTCTCCACGGAGATCAACATCGCACTTCAGGGGAGGCCTTCTGCCAACCGTAGGTTTAATTTTATCATCGCATAAAGATATAAGAAAGAGAACTTTACTTTCTGGTCATAAAATGAAAATGTGTAGAGGACGTCAAGAAAGCCGATACCAACATTTATTGTAGAACTTAGGAAATTCAATCATTATTTCAATGTTACCAGATTCCATCACACCAAGCACAATTCCTATCATAAAATCGAGTTGAATGGGGACTAATTTTATGACAAGGGGCCATCCATCTGCTATGTTTTGCCACCGGAGATCACCGCGTCATCACTAGCAATGTTTCCATTGGTAGAAAGATCTGAAAATCATATCGAACCAAATGTATGTGACACAACAGATATGGTACGCTATGTGCAAAATGTAGCCATGCAAACTTCAAACAACAATACAATGCACATTTTTTTCAGGTCAACTGCAAATATCGTGGGAAGAGCAAGGCAAGATGCTGATCAACTGGGAGGGTGCCTTCGGCTCCTCGAACGCTGGTAAGTTGTGAGCATATTCAAGACCATCTTCCTTCCATCGTCTTGTTGCGTCTTTCAGTGCTTCGTTTACCTCAGATATACGCCTTGTGTTGTGCTGCCCACATCAGTCTATGTAGCTAGTAAGGTTTAATGTTATATAGGAAATTATGATAACTTGTAATTTGTGGTCTTCTAAATCATTATTGATGTCATGCTATAGATGTTTTCTAGAACCATACTTCAACTGTTTTTATTTAGTTACAACAATTTTCTTCAATCAATGACTGTTTTTGTAAAGGTACAGTACATCCAAAATTTTCGCTGTCTACCAGCACATCTTCGTCACGGGGAATGACCTATAGTCTCAGTTCTCGGGAGAGAACACGAGACTAGGTCAGGCTTACGTGGATCATCCCCCTCCTCCCGCCTCCTTGCGGAGAAGGGGTAGCACTTGGGCAGCTCCCAACCCTCATTCCAGTTCAGCTTCGCCCCCTCTAGCTGGATGTGGATGGCCTCCTTAATCTTTCTATGTGATTATTTTTATTTAGATCTGTACTACGAGGTGTCGGTGGGTCTGGTTGAAGGTGGAAGTAAGGCCGGACTCTGGTACGAGACAAAACAGACCAACATGACGGTGTCCAGTCTGGATCAGACAAAGGTACACTACATTTTATATATTCAAGGATTTCTTGCTGGCCATATCAAATAAATATACATATTAATAATACAACCGACATCTTCGACCAGAAAGAACACATCTAGTTATTAATTTAATGATATTGACAAGTTCACAAGCTTAGCGAATGGAAAAGTAAGAATGCTTGAAAAATAGATTACAAAGGTTTTCGACGGTAGAACTCTGCTATTTATTTGGTTGCAGTAGTCCCTGTATCGTTTAAAGAGAATAATCACTGAAGGTATATCTTTCATCGCTGTTTCAGGAGTACCACATAACTGTCAATGCCATCAACAGCGCTGGCATGTACATCACTATCAAGGGCCATCTGCAAGGATGAGGCGGCAATGCAGTCTTAGTCACTAGTGCAACCTAAAGCTAAGGGCACATCCCGCCATACGTGCAAATTGTCCGTACGTATTTTTGGGAGGCCACGTCCGCCACGTATTTCTGAAAACGTTCAGGCTGTACAGGGCAGGCACGTCGCCCGTACTGGCACGTACGGGGGGGGGGGGCGAATCTGCAGCCCGATGGTACACAAAGTTTCGCCTGCACGTAAAGTTGTACGGTGTGTCTGCATGCTCCCAAATCCATCAAATTCCCTACGAGTTCGTACGGAGGTGGTACGTACAGCGTACGGATCCCAAAAGATTGCCCGCGTTTTCGGACGTAGACAGTACGCATTTGCATGTAGGGCTGGTTGTGCTCTTAGCGTAAGGCTTTAGGAAAACAGTAACCAGAGTGTGCTGTGTTTTTGTTAGCTTTGTGCATACTCATTTATGATACATGCAATGTATACCCAAGGACTTGCCTTTTTAGCTACACATCGTTTTAACCTTACTCATTTGCTTGGAGTTTATGTATTGTGACCAGGACAACGGAAGACTGGATGTTATCCCGATGATTGACACTTGTCTGTCTGGAGACGTAGCGCCCCCTTCTGATGAAGGCTCTTGAAGACTTGAAACTCAATCGGCATGTCGTGACCGAAGTGCGTCGTGGCGAATGGTCGCGGATCGTAATAATGGTAATTAACATTGCGACCATACCTAAAAACATAGCAAGAAATGAAGAAAATCTATAACTTGAAAGTTCATCTGTGCTGGTAGAAGTCATTATTGAACTAGTTTAACTGTAATGTCCAACACACCCAAATTTTCGACAAAACAGCACCAGTCTTTGTCAAGGAATGAACATTCCAATGCTGTCGTGACGTCACGTTATGCCGATAGAACACGTGACTCAGTAAGCAGTGGGTCATAGGTTGCAGGAGGTCTATGGCGTTCAATTTTTGTGTTGGATATTACAGTTTAACTAGTTCATTATTAAAATTTATAAATTGACGAATTTCAGATATTTACTGTACGTATGTAAGTATGGCAGCAGGTGTGGGTAAACAAATTTTGAATCTATTCTTCTTGTATGTGTGTACTGTAAGTTTGGAGTGTATTGTGTGCATTAGAAGAAAAACCAAGCCTATCAACATTTTCAAAGTACTATGAATAATAAAACTGCGAGCGATCTAAAGAAAATTTTGTCCAAGCTGTGACCTTTAATGTGGAGAATAGACATCAGAAAATAAAGCAAAATGACATTTTTTCTTTCCCAAATAACGCCATACAGACTTGATTATATAATTAGATGACATCCTCTAGACACCCGAAAACTGATGTTAGCATGGGAGAAAACTAAACAGAGAAATATTACAAAATCTAAGTGGTCAGGAGGGTATAACAAAAGGATTGCCATAACACGGTGTACCAAACAGATGCCATCCATATACTAGTAATCAAGTCAAGCCGAATGAAAGCAAAATTACAGTTAGTGCCAAATCCCTTGAAATAGAGAAAGGGTGATAAAAGAAGTTACCTGTGTGCGAAAGAACTCATAAACACTGATCGCCAAACACGGTGAAAGACAAAACACATTCTTCTTTCTACAATCACGAATGAAAAGAGATCTTTAAAGAGGCCATTCAATCCTATCATGAATTCTCGGTCTACAGACTCCTTATATTACAGAATTCATACGTTATAGAAAAGGAGGGATCCTTTGTCTTCCACTGTCTCAGAAAAGAAGTAGAATTTAGACCAAGCTTTCACATTAGTCTACTGTAGACGCCTGTCACCAGAGACATGACATTGTATCCATTTTGTTCTACACTATTTGTTTGCATGCCCTCTTTCATGTTACCTGCAATTACGCGGTTATGAATTTACAATAGACTATCATCAGTATAAACAGCCTACCTGTCAATATCAAAAGGGTACATGCCATAGAGGTGAACCTCGTCACACAGACTGACAGCAAAGGTGTACATCCACAAGCCAGAGGAAGGGCGGGCAACCCTGTACTCTGTAGACTTCCAGTACCTGAAAAAGAGCAACAGTCAGCACTTTGGAAGAACGAATCGTCTATGGTCGCATATTTTTGTGTCGGAAATGACATGTTGTTTTACATGTCTCGGACATAAAACCACAGCGAAAGTTTCTGCATTTACAGTATTTCACAAGAAAAGTTGAAACGGTGGAACATAAGTCTAGCGAAAAGAAATGAAAAAAAATCTAAAGTTACCGTAGCTTGATATTAGGTGAAAGTTTGTGATATGTGAACAGTTCATAGGATTTTTCATTAAGCAGTGACTACATTATAAAGGTAAACACACGTACATGTACCTCCAAGTTTTCGATGGCTATCAGTACATCTTGATTACGGAGAGACCCAGTTCTTGCGAGACTTGCGAGAACTTAGTAAGGTCGAGACGTGTGTTTACCTTTAAAAAGTAGTCACTGCTTGATGAAAAATCCTATTAACTGTCTGTGTACATACATGACTAATGAATCTCTTCAAGGTGAACATTTAGGAAGCAAATGTAAAATCGAATTCCTCACCCTGTTATCCATTTCTCCATGTCTGGACTTGGGTACGCTGTTCGCACGTTGATATTGTGTTCTACGATGATGTCGTTTGTCCACTGCACATGTTCGTTTTCCCACGTTGCAACAAAAGCAGGTATGAACAAAATTCCTCCTTCTAAACGACGGAGTCTGTTGATGAAGCGTTCCTTCAGCTTCGGCTCCACAAAGTCCTTGTAGTAAGTTAATATCACGGAGGGGTTCATGGTGGTGAAGTTGGATTTGGTGCCCACGTCTTTCTCGTAGCCTTCCAGCTCGGGTAGGTTGCACCGGAACACAAAGTCATGAGTGTCGATCTCCCTACCGCACCCGGAGTGGAGAAGAATTCCTGAGTTACCCACCACTGCACACTTGCGGAAGTGTTTATTCTCCAGCGGTGGCCGGGAGGGCAGCATGTTGTGGAAGCTCTGGGACACCGTCACTGACGAGTGCGAGAAAATTCGGCTTTGTAGGAACCACATGCGATCGCCTGGCTTCACCTGGTACTTGAGAAGGGAGATGTTGCCTGTGGGGTCAAAGAACCGCTTCACCTTCTCCCTGAAGACAAGATTAACATCAATTTACTGTTAACTTGGTGACTTTCACAGAGAACCAATTGCTAAAACTTCCTTATCACAGATATTTGATACTAACATCTGAGACAGTACACTTTGCTATCACTGTTAAGATTGGTGCCGATGTCGACGCGAATCGACAACAGTGCCTGTGTCGATTCATTCTGACCAATCAGAAGGAGCGATACACGCCGTGCTGGTCGGAACCTATGTGTTATGGCGTCAAAACCAACGTAGAACGGGGCCTTCTGATTGTTCCGCAGCGCATGATAATAAAATGATTAAGAATGGCATGAAAGCGTTTCCCTTACTGCATGTCTTTGATGACAGTCTCGTTTCTCTTCCAGCTCTTGGTGTCAGTTAGGGCGCTGCAGTTGTTATTCTTAGCTCCACTCTGTAATCTGTAAAAATGAAACCAACAATGAAGTCAATTATCAGCCATAGAACAAGGTTACTCTAGATGTCTTACGTTCGAAGGGATTCAAGTTCGGGGTAGGAAAAAAATGTTTGCTGTGATTTTAATGTTGTGGGGTAGACTATAGTAAAGAAGAATTCGCGAAAAGTGCAAACATTAAATCATCAACTTAATGACCAAGTGATCATCGTTCGCGAAACCAAACTGGGAGAGAGAGAAAGGGGAAGAGAGAGAGAGAGTAAGCAACCTTTACGTGAAATTGTGAGCGAGTTGCCTAACTCAAACACGCTCAGATCTGTCCCTGGTGCTGATTTCCGTACACAAATATGCCTGTCCCTGGTGCTGATTTCTGTCCACTTAAAATTGTCATTTACCTCTCCCTGTTCTTTATGGTTCTCAATTTGCACAATTCTATCCCTCTGAGTGAATATTACCAGCAAAAATGAATGCTTCATCAGCCCATTATGCAATTTAGTCATTATGCTCCATAAAATCATATTAGTTGGGAGCAGCACTTTCTCACATGATATTACCTTGCAAAGCGATTTTTTTTGTTTTTTCCTGCTTTTAATCATCATTCACGTCATTTTTTTTAGAAATATGAAGATACATATAAAAATCAGGACCAATAGGGCAAAAGGAGCTGTAAATTGAAACCATGCAGATTCAGCTTGCCCGTCTGAAGACATGAATAGCTCAGCATTATCATTTAAAGGCCACAACAAGTAAATTTTACGGATGACATCAGCGCGCTCATTAATTTTCGCCTGATTTCAGAGAGAAAAAAACAAGGTTGTTTTCCTCTTAGGGGTTGTCAGATAGACTAAAATAGGCAAACATGTTGTGTTGTAGCCTAATGATTATACAAGTAGAAAATGCACTTGGGAGGTAGCCATGACTATAGTTACAGAAGTGAAACTTGTTGGATAGTTATAAAAGTGCAACCAATATGGAAGTCATGAATGTAGTTGTCAACTTGGCAAGGGATAAAGTGTACCACACTAGTATCACTTTTACTAAACTAGTTCACATAAATGCTTTTGTTTATAGTTGTGATGCCACATTTTGCTACTTCAAATCTTGTTACGGCGTTTATGGTGTCTATTCTAAAAATTTAGCCATCTTGTTTTTTTTACCCATCTTTTTTTTGCGCTATCTTATTATTTTTGCATTATGCATAAGATGCCATCCATAAAATCTACTTGCTGTAGCCTAATGAGGAAATTCAGACACATAACTCTTCTCAAAGTCAAGCAAATACATAGAAATGCAATTGAAATCCTTACCTGTAACACTCCAATGTTTTCAACAGCGCTTTGTCGCGTACTAACGTCCACTGCTGTTGTACGACAAACACTACCATTGGAAACAGCCCAAGGAACATCAGTACCAAGAAGCCCATCCTCTTCCTACCCACTGAGCCACGGAAAATCCCTCTTGTACCGTTGCATGCCATTTTTGCAGACATTCCTCTGTAGCCTTCTTTAAGCTAAGGGCACAACCCGCCGTACGCACAGTGACGTACGTGCAATTTGTCTGCACCGTTTGGGTTTTTTTTGGGGGGGGGGGCACGTCGACGTCCGCCACGTATTACTGAAAACGTTCAGACTGTACAGGGCACGCGCGTCGCAGGTACCAGGCACGTACGGGGGGCTAATCCACAGTCCGATGGCACACAAAGTTTTGCCTGCACGTTAAGTTCTATGGCGTGTCTGCGTGCTCCAAAATCCGGCGGAATTCCTACGAGTTCGTACGGAGGCGGTATTTACTACGGATACCAAATGATTGCCCACGTTTTGGCACGTAGACAGCGCGTATTTGCACGCACGGCAGGAAATGCTCTTAGCTTTAGCAACTCAGTATAATCAGGGTGACATGGAGGGACCAAACCCTGAGCCGAAGATTATACTGCCGTCGTTACTTCATCTGTACAAGGAAACAAAAAATCTTGGTCATAGGAAGTCACACCGTATTCTAGGAATAAACTCAATAAAGTGACCGGTTTGCAGTTAAAAGAATAGTAATGACACCTACATTAAGCTGCAAACATATGGTGTGTGTATTTTCTAACCCCATTCTAATAGAATCCTAAATTTCCCTGACATCATTATTAGCACTCAGATGCGACTTATCAATAAGAATTACCATTTTACCCCTTGGCCAACATTAAAAACTAACAAGCACTGTTATGATTAATATGCCGCTACAATAACAAAAGCTGCGCATTAAAACATCTTGAAATCCATCGATTACTCCATTGGGCTACATTTAAGATTATGCTTGCATATGCTTCATTCTTAAAATAACCTATGGGATTCACAACTAGAGTTCCACGAACACGTACCTTCGCTAAATAAACAAGGGTTATTATGAAGAATACTGTTGGTAGCTATACACAACTGACAACATAACATTTTTGACCTGGCACTTCCAGAAAGTTTGACCACAAAATTTATGCTATGTTGCTGTACCGTAGGTACCCATAGGAACCGGTCCCATTATTAAACTTGACCTTGCTATCTTCAACTCCTACACATTCAGCAAATGTAATGTAGAATCATCCACAGCTTTTCTACTTATGCTGCACACAAACGAACACACACACACGCATACACACACAGCCTACTGCAGCACCTAAAGAAAAAAGCCGGGTAAACCAATTTCGAACTTGACCTTCCTTAAAAGTTTC
Organism: Branchiostoma floridae; assembly: GCF_000003815.2. Taxonomy (NCBI): domain Eukaryota; kingdom Metazoa; phylum Chordata; class Leptocardii; order Amphioxiformes; family Branchiostomatidae; genus Branchiostoma; species Branchiostoma floridae. Next base: position 4,349,854 of record NC_049983.1, read on the forward strand.
TTTACCGCTACTCACCGAACAAATATCATGAGGATCTATTCACAGCTTCTTGGGGTAACGGTTATGATGTAAACAGACAAACACACAATAATACAAAGCCGGCTGCTACCGTAGAAAAACGCTAGGTTACCACTCTCCAAACCTGACCCTCCAATCTACGACCGCTACTCACCTGCAAAGTTTTCTTCGATCTATGTTGTCCACAAACAACGAAAAATACAAAGCCCGTTGCAATACCGTAGGAAAATGACAGGTGGACAATTTTCCAATTTGACCTTTATTTTGAGAGATTCAGACCTGGCTATAACTGGGCTTATCATAAGTCATGTAAATTTGACTTACTTTTTCGATTGTTTGTTTGTTTTATTCGCACTTATATTCACAAAGAATAAGAAATATATAACAAAGAAATATACATGAAATACTACAAAGGCTGGAATTTGCTTATCAACATATTGAGCATTTTTTACTCCACCCTCCTCAAAAGTGGACTGTTCCAAAATTGAATTTGAAAAAAAAAAGTCATTCCATGCCAGAATGGACAATTCATAATGTACATAGCACACAGAGACCAAGCGCATATCCTGCAGAAACCATATACTGAGAATAAAAATGGCGACGTTCTATTTTGCAATCGGTCAAAGGACAGTTATGATACAATAGGTCAGACTTTGACACGAGCTACAGGTCACCAACAGAAGTTTAGTTTACTGTTTAATTAATCATTGTCTTGAGCTTTTAGCATTATGCAAATCTGTCGAGGAACGTTACGCTATGTGCTTCCCAAAACACGATAATGCCTTTTCCGATGAGGAACTAGTAATGCTTGACCTTGTTGTCCTAGCATGCATCGTTTTCAAATGTGTTGAACAGTTGGGTGTCTGAAGTACTAGTGTGCATTCCTCGAAAATTACAAGCAGATCTCCTTCGCTTATCTTCTGTGCGGTATCATGATTATTGGCGGTATTATTTTGATGATGCTGAACATTTTATCCAAATCATGCCCTCATCACCTGCAAAAACAGCAATATCCAAACTTTTAACTTCCCTGTACTTCCTCGGCGCGATCGCTGCTACGTCCGTCTGTATACCTGCAAGGCTATCAAAATATCCTTTCCTCTCGGTTTAACCCAGGAGTAAAATAACTCCAAAGTTCACAGCTCAATCAATCGTTCGATTGCATCATGATTTGATGAGTTGCGGCTACAGACAGTTCAGACAGTTCTCGCCACATTGTTCTACACTGGGTGTAGACAGTCGTCAATTGTAAGTTGTCAGTTGCACAACAGAATCATAGACATAAGTTGTGGGGCACGATCGTTGTCCTTGGCATCCTCGCGTGCCGGGATTGGATGACCCACGTTGCTCTCCACCCACCCGACACCAGAACCCACCACTAAAGCCCCGATCACAAAGCGCGTACGATTTCTTGCGACGGCATATTCCACATATCGTACGATGAGCGCAGTAAATCGCAGCAAAATCGTAAGCAAAATCAGCCATCGCAACGCATCGAATGATGTTCAAAATTTTTCCAGCGTCGCACGATTTTTCACTTGTGTCTCTTCTGTATAGCCGTCTGACCGCTTTTGTGCTTCTTTAACCAACAAAATGTGGACATAGCTGTTGAATACCTTTCTATAATATCTTTAACTGTAAAAATAAGTTAAAAAAGACCATGACAACAAGAGCATTACAAGCAAAAGTTCAAATCAAGCGTGAGTACTGGTATGGTTATCTCGGCCTGCTTGCCGGCTCTACGTGTCAGGCTCTTTCGAAGATCGTATCATGATATGCTATCAACAAAAAGATGCCATGCATCATACAAAAATCATATCATAAGCATTATATCATATATATTTCCGACTCATAGAGCCTGCCTTTATGTTCGAGTTGTCCCAATGGTTATTACGATTATAGTAAACTGACCCAAGACCGACGAGAGCTGAGATTTGATCTAATTATAAACTCACGTGCATGAAGCGATCAAACAATTGTCTGCATCACCTGCATGTGCGGGGCGCGCTGTTCTCTGGTTGCGACTGTGGCAGATTCGACTGATGTATTTTCCCTTTTCGTCAATATCTACAATATCAGGGAAAACTGAAACCATCACAACATGCTACAAATTCATAAATCTATAACCTCATCAGTAGACAAAAATTGCCGTAATGAAGTCTGCTATGGGGGCAAATAAAATCTTACGACGATAGCGAAATTTTGAACATGTTCAAAATCTATTTTTCGTCATAGGATGCTCCCCGATTTACTATGATTTACTGCGATTGACACAGGTACGCTCTCATGACCTCATCGCACGATGCACTACGCGCTTTGTGACCACGGCTTTATATATTTAAACCATTGCTTCCGATTCTCCCCCGACTTACGACGCACTGCGCTCATACCGCGCATCGCAAGGAATCGCAAGGAATCGTACGCGCTTTGTGACCGGGGCTTAACTTAACGCCCTTCTCAGCGTCATACGTAATAAATCCATAATACCCATCCCCACATATTCACACATCAAATGCGTCGAGATCTCACATCCCACCGACGGCTTCGACTTAAGGGCGCGGTCACATAGGTCGTGAGATCGTCGTACGATCGCTAACTTCGGGCATTTTGATTTAATCATGTACGTCTCCTGCGAAGTTCAACTGTCTGGGTACACAAAAAGCTGTTTTGGATCCATGTCGGTGTTCAGCCAAAGCCTGCTTGAAAATTCTATGGCATCAAAATCGTACGACGATCGCACGACCTATGTGACCGTGCCCCTATACCCGTCACATTTGGCAAAAATCGATCGGAATACGATTCTCCGGCAATCGCACGAGCCTCGCTTATGATAATAACTTTATTCCACAATTGTACAAGGTACAAAGTATGACTTAGAGGTGAAACATACGCGTTACCCTATGTTACTGTCGATCTTAAATATGGCCGTGGATAATGCGACAGGGGTATAACGATCGCGCGAGTGTTTGTTCCTTAAACTACCGTGACTAACCTGGCAACGTTGACATACTCTGGTCTGCTAGGCGAAGGTTACTTACCACATATGCTGGCAGCCGATACCTCAGATCCATTATAGATTATTCTCTTGTGTTCATCACCAATAACACTATCCAACGGTTCGTTCACAAGCGTTTACACGAAAATGTGACGACAAGGCCCTTTATAAGCGCTCACGCAACACATGTACAATCCATGTAAACATCCCTTCCTTCGGGTACTAAATGCTCTTGAGCGATACCAACCTAACGTCCGAACATCTTAAGTGGTTTGCCTTGGAAAATTGTTTAAATTTTTATCTCCTAACTCTCCCAAGGGGCCTAATGTGAAAACCTTTATAACCTGCTGTTTGTTTCCCCAAAAATAATTCAACAATAACTCTTGGAATCAAATATAGCTTGAAAATTTCCCCCCT
>NC_049983.1:4353915-4425039 GCF_000003815.2 Branchiostoma floridae
CACACACACACACACACACACACACACACACAACTGCGCCCTAAAGAAACAACATGTAGTATTTGTAGGAGGCACATGTAGGTTGTTTCATTATTATCTTAGCAGACTCGGCTGAAGTAATCCATATCTAATATATTGACAAAAGCCACGAAAGACGGTGCACTATAATTAAGTGTAAAATGCGTGTTATATTGCTCCAGTACATTGCAGAATCGTTTTTTTTACACAAACATGAGGGCAGTTCTTTCTTCCATGAAATATAACGTTATTCCTAGCTCTTCCCACAGCAGAGTCACTTGAAGCCATTGCACTTTAAACCTTGCATACAAAGTTTGAGTTTTCTCCAAGGCCAGCGATAATGTAGGTTCAAACTTGTATCCAGTCCGTTTGAGTTGCGTACTAAAACATTTTTTTTTTGTTGGGGTAAAGTTTGTATTGAATAAGTTATTTTTTTTTTACCTTGACCAACCTGCAACAAAGCGAAGTTATTAAGCTGGACCACACCACCACGGGATTTTTGGATTTCGTGCAATTAACAAAAGTGTGCGATTATCCGTTGTGCAATTAACTGCCTTCACCTGTATATGGAATCCAGAGCTGTAATTTTGTTCTGTTCTGTGTTTGTCTCAAATACCTTAACAGATCTTAAGTTGTTAGTTTGTCATCCAAAGCCTCTCAAAGTTATGTGACCCCTGTGTGCGTTTCTATACAACGTGTGACTGTGTCCTAGTTACGCTAGTATTTACTACAATTAACGTTACCGGGGCTAAAATAAGACGCAAGTTTCCTATTTCGGGGGTAAAATGTTGCCACAATCGTGATACAATGGAAGCCGCTTAATTGCACACATTTGCCAGTCTATTTCGTACAATAATCCGAATGGTGCAACAAAACGAAGTTATTAAGTTGGACTGCACCACCATGGGATTCGGGGATTTCGTGCAATTAACAAAAATGTGCGATTATCCGGTGTTCAATTAAATGGCTTCTATTGTACGTTATATCAAAGGGAACTTTAAAATGTACCTACTTTGGTGGCGCTGTGAAGGTGTTAAGATTACCCTTCTAGATTGCCGAGAGGGGAGTTACTAGTATGTCACGGAAGGAGGTTTGGCACGATCTAGCAACAAGTCACGTCTCCACTACCATCCCAGCATGCTTCGCGCACAGAAATACGTTCTCTGTCCCAGGGCTGTCTTTGCGAATATACAGCCCGCTAGTAGCTCTCATGCGGCAATATAGTGTATTGCATAAAAGACTAGGGACTAGGTAGGTAGGTAGGTATAAAAGACTCACACACGCATATTCAGTGGAATAAGACAATTTATTACGACGCTTTGGAGGAGCGTGGTTTCAAAGGGTGCTGCCTAAAGCTAATCGGTGACGTATTTTTCTCAAAACAACAACAAACTAAAAAAAAAACATTTTCGAGAAAATGCAGTATGTTTCCCTCCCAGAAATATATATGTATATCATTGGACTCGCACACAACATTTTATCATTCGGCTCGCCCCTGAGGCGTCGGTAAAAATATTAACATAATGGACGCAATAGGATTCATTCATTGAATTACTGCGATAGACAAATGTTAATACAAATGTTTTTTGAAACCGTTTGGCATCCAATAAAATATGGAAACATGGGCGTGCATAATTAAATGTTTTCTGTCCTGTCAATAACCATGATTGACGGCACCGGAAGTACGAATCCTGAATATTTAGTTTACGTACGTTTTTGGACGAATCCTGGAGGTCGCCGAAATCTGGATACACTAGGTGTTTTCAGCGAATAAAATCGCGTTATGACGTCATAATTAAAATACAGAAAAGATAAAGCTACGGGATTACATCATTAGCTCGCTAAAAAAAATAAGTGATCGTACACCAAGCCGTTCTAAATTGACGACCACAAGAATCCAAGAAAATGCCGCGGTCTAGGTAGGCTTAGCCTATTTCATAATATCGCTCTGTCGGTCTAATATGTTGCAAGTCATGTAATATAGTAACATTTTGTTAATGGGTCAGTGGGCTGGGATCAAAACAAGTCACATATCCTTGGGCGTCATGCATCAATGGCTCACCACAAAGGACAAAACATTGTCCAACAGTGAAATTTAAAAAAAAAAAGATAGGAAAAAGGGCTTACTTTTATGGGGCAATAACCTAAATCTACCATTTGTATAATGTTACGAATATCTAAATATTTCTAGATGTGGAATAATCACATAGATACCCGAAAATTATTCCAAATAAAGAGATTTTTGTACGGCCATTTTCAAAATATTTCAAAAATACAGAAGAAATGAATCAAAATAGATTCAAATATTCATACTCAATTTTTACATAATTTCAAAATATTGTGGCTTGGATATTCTTTTATTCAAATTTAATTTTAGTCAAACTTGTTAGAATAGTTATTTGAAAACTCACTTGGTGACTTAGAATTTTACACGACATGTGGGCACATCTTTTGAACACAAAACTGACAACGCTGCGATTCTAACGCATAGGATTTCTTTTGTGTAATAAAAAATGAGAAAAATTGAATCCAGCCCGTTAGAATATAAAGATGCCGAAACTACGGTAACCATAAACATCAGCGGGTGTAACATATACCGGTCATTAATTATTGATGCACCAGACAGAGTTCTTCAATCCGCCACACCCAAATGAGAATATGGGCACGTACTGCAAATTTTGCTATTTCGAGGTGTCTTAAATTTGCTGGCGTGTTTTTGCGACTGATGTCTAAGTTCAAAACTTACTAAACTGGTGACAACATGTTCTGACTCCCTTTGCTACTTTAGTACTCTAAAAAATTATTGAATACTTGACTAATAGATGTCGTAAACTTGCACGATTTTACAGTATCAGCTGCAAACTCTCGACTACTGAAATTATTTTCAGATTTCGTAAACGCGATTTTACAGTGTCTCTTTGTCAATTAAGTCATAATATCGATACAGAGTATAATAGGCAACACAAGGAGAAAAATCACCAGAAAGTCTTATTATTAATGTTAATGTATGTACATGTGAGGTAGAGTGACGCAACCGGCGGCTCAGGACGTAAAGGTCTAGGGTTCGAATCCTCCCCTGGCACCGATCTTTTACCCTTGGAAAAGGCACTTTATACTCTACCTTTCTCACTCAACTCAGGTGTAAAAAATGAGTACCTAGCTGCAGCTAGTGGCAGTGACAGGTCTTTGTGGCAGTGGCAAGCCTTAGAGGCATTTTCGGGCATGACCCATCCGCTATACACGAGTCAGGGGTAGGAGAAACCCTTTACATCCTTAGTCGGAAGTCCTCCTATGAGACGGAAACACCAAACAACAAACCTGCATCTGCTGGGCCGTCTTACACGTGGCATATAGTTCTCGTCCCTGGAGGACTTAGTGCGTCAGCAGACGAGAGGGTGGAGAAGGAAGTGTACACACCTCCCTCACCCTATAAAGTCCAGGCAGACGGCGAGTAAAGCCCCGGTCACAAGAATCGTGCGATTGACTGCGATGGAGGTTTTATGCGCGGCATAAGCGCAGTACGTCGTAAGTCGGGGAAGAATCGGAAGCAATGGTTTAAATATATGAAGCCGTGGTCACAAGGATCGTAGTGCATCGTACGATGAGGTCATTAGAGCGTATTTGCGTCAATCGCAGGTAAATCATAGTAAATCGGGGAGCCTCCTATGACGAAAATAGGACTGAAATGGATTTTGAACATGTTCAAAATTTCGCTATCGTCGTAAGATTTTATTTGCCCCCAAAGCAGACTTCATTACGGCAATTTTTGTCTACTGATGAGGTTTTAGATTTATGAATTTTTAGCATGTTGTGATGGTTTCAGTTTTCCCTGATATTGTCGATATTGACGAAAAGGGAAAATATATCAGTCGCAACTGCCACAATCGCAACCAGAGAACAGCGCGCCCCGCACAGGTGATGCAGACAATTGTTTGATCGCTTCATGCACGTGAGTTTATAATTAGATCAAATCTCAGCTCTCGTCGGTCTTGGGTCAGTTTACCATAATCGTAATAACCATGGGGACAACTCAAACATAAAGGCAGGCTCTATGAGTCGGAAATATATATGATATAATGCTTATGATATGATTTTTGTATGATGGCATCTTTTTGTTGATAGCATATCATGATACAATATTCGAAAGAGCCTGACACGTAGAGCCGGCAAGCAGGCCGAGATAACCATACCAGTACTCACGCTTGATTTGAACTTTTGCTTGTAATACTCTTGTTATCATGGTCTTTTTTAACTTATTTTTACAGTTAAAGATATTATAGGAAGGTATTCAACAGCTATGTCCACATTTTGTTGGTTAAAGAAGCACAAAAACGGTCAGACGGCTATACAGAAGAGACACAAGTGAAAAATCGTACGACTCTGGAAAAATTTTGAATATCATCCGATGCTCTGCGACGGCTGATTTTGCTTACGATTTAGCTGCGATCCACTGTGATCATCGTGCGATAGGCGTAATATGCCATTGCAAGGACGTCGTACGATTCTTGTGACCGGGGCTTAACTGTCTGCCTACCATTGTCTGACAAGACAGATGGATGCCAACTTATTATCAATGTCCACCAAACTTACACAATTCTACTCACTGGCACGCGGCATGTGACGTCTTTTATAAATTCAATGACTTTTTTTTCCTATTTGCTTTTGGACAGACAAAGACAATGTGGCACTGCACTCAAGTTTTTGTAACATATATCAACAGTGTCACATACACGGTATCCATTTTTACACCTACGTGAAGTGAGGAAAGTCGTGTAAAGTGCCTTTCCGAAGGGCACAACGTCGGGGGCATGGTGGGAATCGAACTCAGAACCTCTAGAATCCGAGCCGAACGCTTTTACCAGTTACACCACACACGACGCCACTGACGTTGGGTTCGGGTAAAACAGGCGTATACAGATGATCAATGACGTTGGGTCGCCATTATTACTTGAACTGTGATCAGAGGTCTACTTCAGGATTTTTTTTACTCTGCTTGGATTCTCCAATTTGCATTGTCCAGTTCAGATACCAGAGGGTTTCCTTACTTAACATTTTTACAGTACATTTCATGATCACTGGTCACATTTACAGTTCAAGCGCCTTGACACCTGTTTTTTGCGTGATGCCCGTGTGTATGTTATATACTGTTGCAAGTTAAGTCAAGTAAAAGTATGTGTGCATGCTTTTATTTCAGTGTGATTGTATAGTATTTTTCTGTGTGAATGTATGCAGGTTTGTGTGTATATAACATGTGTGTGTGTGTGTGTGTGTGTGTGTGTATGGTAAAAATTTTTAAGGTGCTTTTTCCCTAAAACTAAATCATTTTTCTTCTATCGTATGTTGCTTACCTTGCTCAGCACTGGACAAGCAGGTGAAGAACACCACAAGTTAGAATAAACACCAGTCGTATAGCAGCCATGTTCTTCCAGCCTGTTTTCCAGCAAAACATTGCCGGTACACAGAAATGTTGAAATGCGGCGCTCCTCCCCTGCACAACGTCCCGGTGCCGTCTGGTGGCACCCTACTAGCATACCTATTACAGACCAATCCACCGCGTAGAAATTAAAACAAACATGCACTTGGAAATAATAATAAGAAAAAAAATCCGTAAGATTCGATCTATTCTGAGAGCCAGACTATTTCCCAAAAGCTGACTTGTTCCCCATAGTCACACCACCGTGTAAATACTTGCTAAAGTACGTATGTTGCAACAGATATCGACATCGTGCATGAATAGAGTTACAGTGGGACCGTGTGGCACGATCGGGAGCGCATTGGTCTCAGGCCCGAGAGGTCCGGGGTTCAAATCCGCTTGCCGTGTCACCGATCTTGTGCCCTTGGGAAAGGCACTTTACACGACTTTCCTCACCTAACTCAGGTGTAAATGAGTACATAGCTGCGGCTAGTGACAGGCCTTTGTGGTGGTGACAGGCCATAGGGGCATGTTCGGGCATGACGCACCCGCCATGACACATGAGTCAGGGGTAGGAGGAACCCCTTGTATCCTTGGTCGGAAGTCCTCCTAGGAGACGGAAACTCCAAACAACAAACCTGCATCTGCTGGGGCCGTCTTACACGTTGCAAACAGTTGCCCCTGTAGGACTAGCGCGCCAGTGGACGAGAGGGTGGAGAAGGACGTGCACACCCCTCCTTCACCTTAAAAACCCAAGTGCAGGCCAGGCAGACGGGTCGCCTTAAACCCGTCCGCCTACCATTGTCTTCCGAGACAGACGGATGCCAACAACAGCATGAATAGGCACGGATGTGATGTGGCAGATAGCAACCAAACAAACATGTACTAACAGAAACCCACAGGTCTAAGGGGAAATGATTGATGGCAGATGTTACATACAGGTGGCAAGGCTAGGTTATCATGCTCACTGACGCATCCCGAAAGACATGTCATGATCAATCAATCAATCAATAATTTCACACGTCACAGAACCTGGAGGTCTGTACTGTCCTGTTAACAGGTACATGGGCGGCACGTTATAAGCTGCCAAATGTTGTCTTTATGAATTGATATGAACGCGCTGCCGACTGTGCCAGGCGATCTCACACAAGTTAACCATGATATTACACACATAATAGTACAGAGCCACAACAACACACGGATCCTGTGCCATTCGGCAACTTTTAATATTTTCCAACAAATGATTGATAAGTCTGGTGGAGACTGCCAAGTTGCTATGGTAACGCTACTGTGACGTACAGGTAGGAGTCGTCATGAATTATTTAAACGTTGGCTCTAATAACGCCATTAACAGAATTGGTTTTACCGTCCGCAAATTTGCTTCCTTCTACTGCATTAAAATGTCGGAGCCCGTTGTAGGGGAAACTGATAGAAATATTCTTGTTTCGTTTGGGCTCAGAGCATTGTTGACAGGACGTTGCTATGGTAACTATGACAACGTTGCTATCATGGTAAGGTTACTATGGTTACGCTATTGTGACGTACGTGTAAGAGTCTTCATGAATTATTCAAACGTTGACTCTACTTCCATTAGCTATATTGTTTTTACCGCCCCAAAATTTGGCTACCTTTTTCTGTATAGAAATGTCGGTGCCCGCTGAACCATAAGCTGACAAAAAGTGACTACTGGCAGCTTTGCCATTGTTGGAAGGTCTTACCTGAGTGTCTGTACACTAATTACGCACAGTAGGTGTCATCAGGACAATATAATCACACCATGACAACTCCCCTTTAAGACTGCTACTACAAACTCTCGCCCTTTCCTCTTCCCATCCCAGGCATCACTTTGCCAACTTGCTCACTGTGCCTTAAACATAACCATGCTGATACTCTGTAGAAAAAACAATTCCTCTTTTATACCAAATAAAAACTGCAAATACTACCCACTGCCTCAGTTTTGAATGCGAAGGCACGCAGAAATAATATCAAATGACAAGGAAAGATAGGGCGAAACCATTTCAACAACAAGTGGTGAACAACTCGAGAATAGGCGAGCGAAAACAAAATACAGAGAACTTCTTTAAACCTTTTTCGAGACACTTCACCTATCCGAAAATTCTAACTTTCGTTCCACGAAGGACTTAAAGGTAGACTACGGAATTTTTGGAGTGACCACCAGAATTAGACCCTCCAGGCTGTAAACAACAACTTCCAGGCCTCCAGTAGGCACCCCAGGGGGTGGGCTAATGAGTTTATCACACTCCAGGCTGGCCACTGGGGAAAACTCTTCTGTGAAGACACTCAATTCTTTCACTTCGCTATTAATAAGCTAAGGTTACATTCCCTTAAAAACTGCAAGAAATCTTGCAAAGATTACATTTTACAAAACCTCTGGTGAAACTGTCATCAGACACCCCACTGTGCACACAGGACAGTGATAAGCCAGATGTAGACATGTTTCCCTAGGATGCATGGAGGTCCATGTAGGAAGATCACTGTTTGTAGACATGTTGGTATAATGTACTAATGTTGCAACTTCTCTCACTGAGCCTTGGTATTCAATGCTAAAGGATAGATTTAGCCTACTATGTAGAGAAATGGCAGGGACATCTACTTTTGTATTGTCCAAATATTAGTATAGCTTTACCTTATCTGATTGTGTTTACTAGGAGCGCTATTTTAGTCAGGCTTTAACTCACCCTCCTGATTCTGAAAGTAAAAATTCATTTGTCTTTATCACACTTAAACAGAAATAGCATATTCGAAGGGAATAGCCTTTGTAGCCTGGTATCCAGCCGTATTATAGCTCCCGAGTCTCTTCTGTCCTTTCCGCAAATTTAGAAGGAAAGGACAGAAGAGACTAGGGAGCTGTACTACGACTGGATACCAGGGTATAGCCTTTGTTGCTGCTATAATACAATGATTGGTGTCAAAGCAAACAAAAAAACGCACAACTTGTTCATGATGACTTGTAATTTTCTTCTTTTATGACTTCTTATGTTTCCCTTCATGCAATAGAAATATATTGTTTTTGTTACGTTTCTTCTTTTTTTTCATTTCAAACAAATAATTTCAACGACCTACAATAGGACATGGTGTCAGAATGTGTTATTGGAGGCGTGAGAGACACTTCAACATCGACTATCATAATTCCACCAGGTGCCATTATACCGCCACCTCAAAAAACGTTAGTATAAGGTCTTCCTAAGATTGTCTTGAGCACCGAATGTTAAATATCTTAAATATAATGCAATTCAGATATTTAGGTGTTGAAGACAATCCTGAGAAGGCCTCTATGATAACGTTTTTTGAGGTGGCGGTATAATGACATCTGGCGTAATTATGAGAATGTATGTTAGTTGTAAATGCGACGGCACGCAGAAAAAAACAATTGTTGCAATAGAGTTGAGTGACCACTTGTATGCTCGTTAAGTTATGATCACGTCCAGGGCTGCACTAGGTAGTGTCGTAGGGTCAGGATACGGTGTGCTTAATATGATTTTCGTATGTTGTTGTTAATGGGTTGGCTTCAATGGTGTTATATATGGATTGTTAGCGTCATGGCGTATATATCATATATGTGTATATATTTTTAGCTGTGTATTATCAATGTATTAGATAGTGCGGTTTGATGTAATATATCATATTGTTCATGTGTGTAAGATGTACGGACTTACCAGTGTTGTACTTTGATATGCTATGGATTTTGATCTAAATGTGTAGCAGGTTTTTTTATGGTTGATGGTGAACTGCGTCGTAAGAGGGTTCAGAATTTTGTTTTTTTAGAGCGCTAATCTCACATGCACCCTGATTATTCTCCTACTGGTTTCACATTGGCCCTGTTCTTGGTGCTGAACTCACATTCACCCAAATTATCCATCTATTGAGTTCACGGTCCCGTCCTAGGTGCTGATCTCTCTTTCAACCTTCACACTGATGATTCTCCTACTGACTTCACACTGGTCCTGTCCTTGGTGCTGATCTCTCTTTCAACCTTCACACTGATTATTCTCCTACTGACTTCACACTGGTCCTGTCCTTGGTGCTGATCTTTCGTTCAACCTTCACACTGATTATTCTCCTACTGACTTCACACACTGGTCCTGTCCTTGGTGCTGATCTCTCTTTCAACCTTCACACTGATTATTCTCCTACTGACTTCACACACTGGTCCTGTCCTTGGTGCTGATCTCTCTTTCAACCTTCACACTGATTATTCTCCTACTGACTTCACACACTGGTCCTGTCCTTGGTGCTGAACTCATATTCACACTGATTATCCTCCTACTGACTTCACACACTGGTCCTGTCCTTGGTGCTGATCTCTCTTTCAACCTTCACACTGATGATTCTCCTACTGACTTCACACACTGGTCCTGTCCTTGGTGCTGATCTCTCTTTCAACCTTCACACTGATTATTCTCCTACTGACTTCACACTGGTCCTGTCCTTGGTGATGATCTCTCTTTCAACCTTCACACTGATTATTCTCCTACTGACTTCACACACTGGTCCTGTCCTTGGTGCTGATCTCTCTTTCAACCTTCACACTGATTATTCTCCTACTGACTTCACACTGGTCCTGTCCTTGGTGCTGATCTCTCTTTCAACCTTCACACTGATTATTCTCCTACTGACTTCACACACTGGTCCTGTCCTTGGTGCTGATCTTTCTTTCAACCTTCACACTGATTATTCTCCTACTAACTTCACACTGGTCCTGTCCTTGGTGCTGATCTCACACTCACACTGGTTGTCCTCTTATTGACTTCACGGTCCTATTAATGGTGTTGATCTCACTTTTACATTGATTATCCTCCTACTGTTTTCACACTGGTCCTTCCCTGGTGCTAAAATTGCATTCACTACACACACCGTCATGCATCCAAAATATTTCCAAACTAACTCGTAGTTTTGAAGGGTTTAGCGACATCGATTTTTCATAATAACAGTTGGGAAATCGACCGACATTGGTCGGACTTTGACCCGTTCTCGAGTTATCTTGTTGACAGACAAACGCAGGGTAAAATGACATATCATGGAGGCAAAAAGCCTTTGTTCCTCAAAGTATTTAATGCATAACATTCTCTCCATACGTACATGTTACAGTGTATGCGACTAAAAGTTTCTTCTATATGCAACAAACACATTAAAATAAGTTATCTCCTTCAATCTGAGTAGCCTGGTCACCACTCTCCTCATGTTAGCACTTGCCCGGGCCAGTCCGATAGTATAAGGTATAGGCTTTTTTTCTTCTCTCAGACTGTCTTTTTAGTTGGACTTTTGAGTTTTTGCCACCTGAGTGCTTAAGACTCAAAACATTATCTAAAAAAATCCGGGCATTCGCTAATGAACTGCGCAGGTGGGCTAGACTTCCAGCACCATATATAGAAATAGGTGGGATGTCCCGATGATATGGTTACCAGGCTACTACAATAGAAGACTCTAATATCTTGCATATAGTGAACGCCATTTCTTCTTGCACAGAGTGAGATACATTAGAAAAAGCTTTAATTTTTCACTTAGAAACAAATACATTGCACATATAACATTACTAAATACAAATTGACAAAAATATAACCTGTCCAACTCTAAAGCAAAAAAAAAGATAGACAATTAATTTGTTTACACTATACATTTTCTGAACATGGCTCTTTCTTCCAAGAAATATAGCCATAACTATTTTCTCAGCAGACTAAATTTTTGCAACCTAAACTCCAGAAGTTGTTGTTTTCCAACAGACTATGTATCATTGAGTTATTACTGACCAAAGGTGGCCATACAGTATGTATCAATGGATACATAATCATCTGACTATTTGCAATATTTCCACTTGTGGTAAAATACCCAATCTGTATTTTGTAAATGAATATGATACTCACTAACCCTATGTAGACCCTACCCTAGTTATACATTCCCTATATAAACAGAATATTCCTCTAATCTAAAAACATGTAAAAATACATTGTGCATATGACACAGAATCTCTTTACAGTTTCTTAAAAACACACAAAACTGAAAACATGAAATTCTTCTTTTTGCAAAATGTAGGAAAAACAAATCCTGATGTAATGTATATGGCAATAATTCTGTGTTTACTTATTTACTTATATATATAGAAGGCATTATGAAATATCCAATACAGAATCTATGATTATTCAGGATGGTCTTTATCAGAATACATTCAACCATTTGTGGGACATGGTACTTTGGAAAGCCTTAATACATGTATTTGGACTATCAAGTAGTTGAATAAGATTACTGTAAATGCATTTTAGTTCGCGGGGATTTAATTTGCGGTTGCGGAAAAATGGACTTTTCGCGGTGGATTTAATTTCGCGGTAGCACCATGCACTGTAATCTCTTACTGTTATGGAAAAATGTTCGCGGTGGTTTTAAATTCGCGGGGAAGCGGCCGCCGCGAAAACCGCGAAAGTTTCTGCATTTACAGTATCATAAAGGAGCACTAAGTCTTGAATCAAATCCAAAAAATAAATGCAACAATGTTAAAAATGATAACTTTAATATTTTATGTATACATCTGTACACACACATACACTCACACACATCTGTACATCAGACAACATGAGTATAATAAGGCCATGCTGACTTTATTTTATGGATGACTTCTGCTTGTGCATCATTTTTTTTTCTTTCCTCCATATCAGTCCTATAAAAGCAGCTGACAAATGAGCAAATATATGCAAATTTCAAAAAAAAATACAAATACCATCGAATATGATGAATCAATTCTAAAGCAAAAGAAGAAGATGTGAAAGAACAATAAAATGAAGATTCAATTGTTCGGTATACATTATTTAGCCATTTGTTCAACCTACCTGATCACTTAGTAAACTGATCATAATATAACCCTAACTTTGGAGTAGCCTTCAGGTCACACCTTGAAACAACCTTCAGGTTTTGTTGTGTGGTGACCTTATTTACGCACACTCGCATAAGTTTGTCAGTTTGGGGGTTCCCAGAGGATGTCATCCATACAATAAAATCAACATGGCCAAATGGTTCACCATAACTTGTATATGACCAAATGGAATGCTTAACAGATACATCTCTGATGACACCAAATGTACAATTAGCAACTAATATGTCAGTGGCTCATAAGCACAAGTTTGCCACGTAATCCACTATGTACATGTATCATTGTCAGCAAGTCTCCATCTTCTCCGTACCTCCCGCCAACCAAGTCTTGTCAGCGTAACCACGGCACCGGTCAGGAAGATGGCGGCAATCACGCCAAAGTATACGCCATAGACGACAAACTGAAATCAGGAGGTTGAAATAAAGAATTAGTGGCACAAGATAAAAATGAGTTCTTACATGCTTGTCCCATATGTATACCTGATTTCTGAGAGATGTGTTTCATATGTGAGTTCTGACAGATGTGTTTCATACCTCACAGATTTCTGACAGATGTGTCTCATATGTGAGTTCTGACATGTGTCTCATACCTGAGTGCTGACAGGTGTGCCTCATACCTAAAATCTGACAGCAGTGTCTCATACCTGAGTTCTGACTGATGTGTCTCATACCTGGGTTCTGAGAGATGTTTCTTATACCTGAGTTCTGACAGGTGCCTCATACCTGAGTTGTGACAGTTGTGTCTCATACCTAAGTTCTGACTGATGTGTCTCATACCTGAGTTCTGACTGATGTGTCTCATACCTGAGTTCTGACTGATGTGTCTTATACCTGAGTTCTGACTGATGTGTCTCATACCTGAGTTCTGACTGATGTGTCTCATACCTGAGTTCTGACTGATGTGTCTTATACCTGAGTTCTGACTGATGTGTCTCATACCTGAGTTCTGACTGATGTGTCTCATACCCGAGTTCTGACTGATGTGTCTCATACCTGGGTTCTGAGAGATGTTTCTTATACCTGAGTTCTGACAGGTGCCTCATACCTGAGTTGTGACAGTTGTGTCTCATACCTAAGTTCTGACTGATGTGTCTCATACCTGAGTTCTGACTGATGTGTCTCATACCTGAGTTCTGACTGATGTGTCTTATACCTGAGTTCTGACTGACGTGTCTCATACCTGAGTTCTGACTGATGTGTCTCATACCTGAGTTCTGACTGATGTGTCTTATACCTGAGTTCTGACTGATGTGTCTCATACCTGAGTTCTGACTGATGTGTCTCATACCCGAGTTCTGACTGATGTGTCTCATACCCGAGTTCTGACTGATGTGTCTCATACCTGAGTTCTGACTGATGTGTCTCATACCTGAGTTCTGACTGATGTGTCTCATACCCGAGTTCTGACTGATGTGTCTCATACCCGAGTTCTGACTGATGTGTCTCATACCTGAGTTCTGACTGATGTGTCTCATACCTGAGTTCTAGTATGTCTGTCTCATACCTAAGTCCTGAAAGGTGTGTCTCATACCTGAGTTCTGACAGGTGCATCCAGTCCCGTCTTGTCCACGAGGATTGCAGTGAGAATGGTCTGTAGCAGAAGTGCCACAAACGTGTTACAACCAAACACCAGGGCGTAACGTTCAGTCGTCAGCTTCTTGGCAATCTGAAATCTGAACATTTGATTGTTGTGATTCAGGATGGGTGTTTTGTAAAACACATTAATTACTCACCAACCCCATGCAGATCCTACCAATGCATTCCCAATATAAACATTTGAAACCCGGGGCTCGAAACACTTTTTTCTGCATACCTGCATGGAGCAGCTAACATCTAGAATTACCTGCACCTGACAAATTTTCCCTGCACCACTCTGAATTTAGGAAGAATGGATCATACTAAAATTGTTCAGGAACCATTGCTATTTTTTTCTTTTATACTGTATAGGTGGTAACAGCCAATGCAGCTAATAACAATCCATATATCCCTACAAAAAGGCCTACATCATATGACATTTATGTCTAAAATCCAGTACATGGATCATTGCAGGTTAGGTGCAGGTAGACAGATTATTTCCACTTTTAATACTATAATATTATTATTGCTTTTGGCCTTGTCAAACACATTGCATTCAGCCATAAGCAAACTGACTTACATGTAGTTTGGGGGGAGTTTAGCAGAATACTACTTGATGCCTGGAACTTAAGTGGACACTTTATTGTACTTAATTGTACATCACTGTGAAGTAGTATGCATTTTTTTACTCTGCAAAATCATTATCTAAAGTGCTAAAGTGCTCCTTTAACTAAAGGTGTAGCAAGTAATGGGGTATGATTCAGAGAGAGACCTACGTTGCTATAGTGATGAGAAACTGGTAAGACATCCTGAAGAAGACATAACAGACGTAGTTGACCCAGATGTGGTATGTCGTTGCCATGACAACAAGCAGAACAGCATCCAGAGCTGACAGAACACCGAGAGTCATTTCTCCCAGGACGATCCAGTTCACGTGGAGGTACCCCATTGAGAAAGACACCATGGCCCCTGGATTTTAAAAAAAGAAAATTGCAAAGAAATATTTTGTACTTGTAAGTGCAAAAAAGCACATTAAACATTATCTGCTTAATATACCTGTAGGGGGACATTACTATGTTCATTATTAGGAATGCACTGGTGTTGCAATACATGACGTAGAAAAAAATGTGTTTTTGATCATGGCCCTGAAAAAATTAGGGTTGGTGGGTAGGGATTTTAGAGATCTCTCTTTAGCCCATTTATTCATCCACAATAGTCTAACAAATTGAATACAAAACTGGCAGTATTTACAACAAAAACTGTAAAAGCACAATTTTTGATTTTACCAAAATGATGAGGACTTAATTTTGGAAAATGATTCTACACCATTGAAATTGAAAAATTCATGTCCCTTGTTAGCTGGTGAACAAAAAATTCTAGGGTCAATAGCTTTTTTTGTTGGGTAACCCGATTTTTTTTTGTAAGGCCTTGGACATGTATTTTTACATGCTCAAAGCAATGAAATAACTCATGAATGATACCTTAAACCATTAACCCTCCCACTCAGGGTTGACTATCGCGGCAAAGCATAACGATATCACCCCTGACATCTCAGCCACAGACAATGGGTATTAGGGGCATGACTCCTAACCAACTGTCAGCCCATTGGAGAAATGCCTTCTTTGTTGTCGAAAGGTGACATTTAAGGTGATTCATTAATATTCAAGAACAAGATAACAGTACCGGCATAATGTTTCACAGTTAGGATGAAAGCACAGTGTAAAGACTAGCCAACTGCTGCCTACCCTGTGACAGGGATCCCAGCAGCAGTTTAATCAAAAATGTATACGATACGACGAACGAACGAAGACGAGTTCTTTCAGCATCCAGACGTCTTTATCAGGTACCAAATTTAAGATTTGTCGGTTGTGTGGGTATAGGGTAACCACGGCATCAACATATACCGACCTAGCATAGGAAAAAAAACATTATCATCACACAAAAATAAACAGATCTTTGTGCACGCCGTGCTGTACGCTGTTTGTTCAAAACTTGCAATCCGGTCACTGATTGGCCCGCAACAAATCAGGCAAACTCATGAATATTCGTAAGCAAGGCACCCCTAATACCCGTTGTCTGTGGCTGAGATGTCAGGGGTGATGTCGTTAGGTTTTGCCGCAATAGTCAACCCTGTGTGGGAGGGTGAAACCTAGTCTCCAAGCAGACCCTACGGTGCCTTAGAAATAGTATCAATGTTGGCAAGGGACTTAGTTAGTATAGCGGCACTCCGGTGCCTGTTTGACTCCCTTTGGCCGGCTATCTCCCTTTGGCCGGCTATACTCCTTTGCCAGCTTTGATACTATCTCTTTAGGCACCGTAGGGTCTGCTTGGAGACTAGGTGAAACTATATAACAAAGCAGAAAGGGCCTCCCTAACTACTGACCTAAGAGAGTAGCGGCCGCCTCTATCGCCCCGTTCCACACCTCTCCATCCTGTGCGGCAGGACTGATGACGTCCCACAGGTTCTGTACGTAGTTCCCCACCTGGAAGCTGCCGCAGGTGGCCAGCGACCACCACACCGACCACAGCAACAGGTGCCGCAAACCGTAACACACCCGGAAGTCTGTCCACAAGTTACGCAATGTGGAGATAACAATATTGTCCTTTCCCGTTCCAGAAGTGTCGACGTCTGTAGTATTTAAGGTGGGATCAGGAACTTGTTGCTGTGATACTGTGAGATCAGTTGTCCCATGGTTTGGTAATGGGACACCACTGTTGTCTGACGTGACTTCTTCCCTGATGTCATCTCCGTTTGTTGGTGTCGGACTTGGGGGTGAATCAAGGTCATCCTGTTGTCGGGAGTACCTGAAATGGTGGATACAAACCAATTACATGTAACTGAAAGTGATGTCAATCCCGTCCAGTTTAGACCAATTTTACGGTTCATAAGTTTTAGTGTTTATAGACCTCTGACCTCACTCGTGATTTTAGAATTGATGTACTATGTATATGTGTGTAAGTCTGACCTGTTTTGAGTGGTTGTTATTGTATCTGTTTATGCGTATGTATTTGTATATATTGTATGCCTTCTTATTTGTATGAGCCCTGGAAGATTAGCTCGATTTAAAACAAAGGGTATCTCAATAAACTCTAAAACTCTTTAGCTCACTGAAGCATGCATGTTGAGTGAGGGACACAGCTGAGATCAAATTTATGGCTTTTAGTTCCAGAGGCAGGGCCGCTAACCACGGATTACTCATGCTACCAGGTTAGTAGGTATGACATCAGACTAGAGCAGCTGTGTTTAACCTATTGTACTAAACAAATCTTATGTTAGCAGGAACAGTTTGTGGTGTCATGTTGGTGTAATAGTTAAGGTGCTTGGTTCAGAATCCTGAGGTCCTGGGTTGAAAACCCCTGACATGCTACAACAGGAAAGATACTAATAACGGTATACACAACTTTCCTCACCCCACTCAGGTGTACATGGGTGCTACCTGACTTGATGAGTTGGGAAGAGAAAAGGTGGTGGAAGAAGAGCAATGAGCTCCGCCTTCCGATACCGACTGTTCTAAGACTGTACTAGATAACAAAGCACTGCCCCTATGGACTCAAAAAGGCTATGGGACTACTTTCAGTTACAATTTAAAGGTATAGGTACCACTGCAACTACTACTTATATAATTAGTACTAATACTACATATGTACTGCTACTACTAGGTATACAGTTATAGGTATATGGGTTCAGGTTCAGGTCCAGACCTGTACCCTCTGTGTTTTCAATGAGAATAAAAGCTTAGATGTGTACTTGACTAGAGATAGATATTAGATATACACACCTGTGAAAAAACATGCTTTTTCTGACACTTGGTAGGAATATGGAGATACCGAGAGCAACAGTCACACTGGCCATGGACACGTAGTTCAGGGGAAAGTACGCAGATTCTTTCCATACTGATACAACTGCCTGCAATTAAAATCAGAGACATCACAAAAAATCACAATAACAACTTAAATGCAAGCATTAACAGCTGCCCCCATTTTTGTTAGCATGAAAGTTCATCTGTGTTGGCAGAATACATTATGGAAAGTTACTAACACTTTATATCCTACACTGGAATTAAACTAAGGGGACTTACCCCAGTCTAAATTTTCAGACGACAGGGTTGACGAAGTTTGTCCAAAAATTTAGACTAGGGTAAGTCCCTATAGTTTAATCCCAGTGTGGGATATTAAGTGTTACTAACTTTCCATAAAAGTTTTCGTTGTTCAAAGGTGCTCAAAAATCATCCCTTTGTTCATGAATAGTGATTTTGTGACCTCAGAGCTATTTGCATTGAGATGAATTCACCCTAGGCTGAGGGTTCATTTTTGCAAGGAATGTCGAATTGTAATTTTCAACATGGTCCAGGTTATAGATTTCCCCAGTAATAGAGAACATGGCCAAAGTTGAAAATTGTAAACCAGTGTTTCACCCCCAGAAAATAACACTATCCACTACTAGAATATCTTTGAAGAAGGTTCTGATTGCAGCTATTCATTTGAATAACAGACTAGTGGCATTGTTTGACGCAAACTGTACATACTGTAAATGCAGAAACTTTTGCGGTAGTTTAATGTTGGCGGTTTTCACGGTGGCCGCTTCACCACGACCTTAAAACCACCACGAACATTTTTCCATGGCAGTAAGAGACTATAGTGCATGGTGCTACCGCGAACTTAAAACCACCGCAAAAAGTCCCTTTTCCCGCTACCGCGAAATTATATCGCCGCAAACTTAATGCATGTACAGTTTATTCTACACAACCAATGACAATATAATAAGAACAAAGAGGCACAGGTAAAAGTTTACCTGCCCCACCACCCCAGCGGCACACCTCCCCACCAGAACCACACTCCTGGTGTAGCTGGTGACTTTCTGGTAACGCTGGTCGGACACGATGACGTAGATGTAGGAGTAGTAGGCTATCTCTGTTGCAGTGGCGACCCCATACAGAAACTGCATGAACTGCATGGTCAGCACCCCCTGTCCCCACAGCAGGAGGACCCATGTTCCTGTAATATAGGTTTGATAGTAATCACAGGGCTCGAAATACTTTTCCTGCATACCTGCAATGGTGCAGGTAACACAGAAAACTAAATGCACCAGACAAATTTTACCTGCTCCACTCTGAATTTAGGAAGTATGGATCATTGTTGAGGAACCATTGTCTTTTTTTCTTGTATTCTTAATAAAAGGTGGTAACAGTCAATGCAGCTTATAACAATCGACATTGTGACACTTGCATCATAGGACATTTATGTATAAAACCCAGTACTTGGACAAATGCAGGTTAGGTGCAGGTAGACACCAGAAATACCTGCACAGCTCCAAGTTTACCTGCACTAACCTACATATGCAGGTGGTATTTTGAGCCCTGTCATTTATTACCTTCACCAGAAGCTTATGTTTTTTTGTTTTGTTTTGGTGGAGAGTCTGTGAATGCATATTTGTTTGACGTACAGCGCTAGCATAACTCAAGAAGCTTTTACTAGATGGATGTTCTTATTTTCCTTTATTGAAACGGCAAAAAAATTGCAACCAGATGTCATCCAATCAAATCAACAAGGCCTTATACTGCAGGGCTCGAAATACTTTTTTCTGCATACCTGCACTGGTAGATGTAACATTGAAAATTACCTGCACCAGACAAATTTTACCTGCACCGCTCTGAATTTAGGAAGTATGGATCATACTAAAATTGCTTGCTAATAGTAAACATTGCTCTTTTTCTTTCATACTTTATCCTAAGGTGGTAACAGTCGATGCAGCTAATAACAGTCCATATATACCTACATAAGAGGACATTTATGTAATCAAGTGCAGGTTAGGTGTAGGTAGACATCAGAAATACCATCACAGCTCCAATTTTACCTGCCCTAACCTGCATATGCTGGTGGTATTTCGAGCCCTGCCTTATAGTTATCCAAAGTCATATCCACTCATTTGTTTCATACCGATGTAGGCCAGCCCCTCCAGGATGATGACAGGTTTGTAGCGGAGGAAGTCCGTCAGCAGGAACACCAGGAACAGACAGGCCAGGTACGAGTACGTCCACACTGGGTAGATCTGGTTATCTACCTGTTGGCACGAAGAGGTAATAAACAAAATGAAGAAGCTTATTTTACACATTCAACCAATTTCTATGACACCTATAGTTACAGTACAATGTGAACCAGTCAGGATCGCTCTAAGAAACTGAAAACGCTCTGAAACATTGGTGAAAATAAAGCAATTGTTCAATGTTGTTTTTATTCAGTGACATACCAACATGATAAAACTATGCACGGTGGTGATAAACAACATAAAAAAACACTGCCATTATGAAACTTGAAAGACACCATATAACAGCAGTGAAGAGAAGAAAATTCAAGTGGTATGGGCATGGAATGAGCTGTTGGGTCTGTGTTCAATCTTTGCTTAATGTAAGTATTTAACCTTAAAATGCATAATAACTATAACAGTTGCCTCCATTATCAGTACAAATCTATTTACATGTACCTGTACTAGTAGCACCAAGAGGAAAAGTCAGTAGTCCACCTTAGTATGAACAAAAAGTTTTGTGGTTGTTTTTGCTAGTTCACAGTGAAGCCGTCATCTTGAATGCGCCGTGAATGCTGCAAATATAAAACTACCGCAAACATTTCCACATTTACAGTACAACAATGTATCTACCTGTTCCTCTGTTAGATTCTTATCAGGACCCTTCAGGTATGGAGTAAGGAACGGTTCTGAAGGACGCATCTCCTTAAAGAAGCCGTACAAGCAAAGAAGGACGATCGCTCTGGTTTCTGTACTCATCTCCATCTTTGTATCTTTGAGGGGAAAAGAAAAGATAAAGGTTTTATTTCTTTGTCTTTTCTTTGTACCAAAGAAAAATATGATTGTCTACTATTGTAAATAATATGTAACGTTATGAATAAGGAGTCTTGAAGATGACATACAAGAAATACATTTATCATCACAGGTACAACATATACATTTATTAATTCTTGTGTAGAGACCGAGAGAGGGAGAGGGAGGAAGAGAGGTGGAGAAAGGAAGAGAGAGATGGTGAGAGAGGGAAAGAGAGAGATGGAGAGAGAGTGGAAGAAAGATGGAGAAAGAGGAAGAGAGATGGAGAGAGAGTGAAAGAGAGATGGAGAGAGAGGAAGAGAGAGATGGAGAGAGAGTGGAAGAGAGATGAAGAGAGAGATGGAGAGAGGGTGGAAGAGAGATGGAGAGAGAGATGGAAAGAGGGTGGAAGAGAGATGGAGAGAGAGAGGAAGAGAGAGATGGAGAAAGAAAGGAAGAGAGAGATGGAGAGAGAGTGGAAGAGAGATGGAGAGAGGAAGAGAGATGGAGTGAGAGGAAGAGAGAGATGGAGGGAGAAAGAAAGAGATATGGAGAAAGAGAGGAAGAGAGAGATGGAGAGAGAGAGATGGAAAGAGAGAGGAAGAGATGGAGGGAGGAAGAGAGAGATGGGAAGAGAGAGGAAGAGAGAGGGAGAGAGAGATGAAGAGAGAGATCTCGAGGAGAGAGAGCTTCTTGGAGAAGTCAACACGACCTAAAAGAACTAAAACCTCAAAAACCAACAATTTTAATATCAACAATCCTAATGTTTTTTTTATGATCAAAAAGGAGAAATCTGTATCGCGGAAAAATATTGTGTTACGAATCTAAACAGGCAAAAACTAAAAGACTAAACAAGAGTTCGTAGACCTCAGGCCTGCATGAAATGTATTGGGTGTCTGTAGACCTATTGTTTATTTTTTTTCCTTTTCGTCCGTGGTTGCGTGGTTGGAAAAGTGAGATTTTTACCTTGTTGGTTTGACTGCACCATGCCAAAGTCTGAAATTCCATTTTGGGAATGTGTAAGCTTGGGCATGGATGAACATTACTTATTTTGGATTTCTTAAGCAGGTAACCAACCACAGTACCTTGAAGTTGTTGAGACGACTTTTCCTACCTTTTTTTGTCTCAGATGGCCCATGTAGTTATTCTGTCACATATGACTTGGCACTGGAAGGTTATTTGCATAATTTCCATAGACAATATGAATAGTGGTAGCCCCCATCCAGCAGCAACAGTTAGTCCCCAGGGTGGTATGATATTTTATTCAATCCGTCCAACTAAAACCTAAATCTCTTGAAGTACCTAAGCCAAATTTAACAGCAGAATTTACTATTCAAAATGTCCTTTTCAATCCCATTCATAGATGGCAAGCTGCTGCTGCTTTAAAAAGTTCAGAAAGCTGTTGTAGTCAGAGTGAACACCCAGCAAACATCCCACAAAATCAATGAGCAGTTGCTTAGAGGGGGAAAACAATTTCATCATATTTTTGCAGTGACAAAATGCAACAAACGATACTAAATTTAAAACAGAACAAAGCCTCTACCACTTAACCCTGCCCGTACTATAGATTAAGCAGGCCCAAAAGTCAAGTGAATATGACTAGCCCCAAACTACAAATTACCTGCATACAATACGGAAATGGCAACCCCAAAGAAACAGCAAGAAGGAAAAATCATACACATACCTTTCTCTAACACTCAAGCTCTATACATTTCTTCTCCACTTTAGAAAGTTGTATCTTCTGCTGATTGCCACACAGGGTAAAGGAACTTGTACCAGAACTTTAAACTCAGCTCTCAAAACACCACAAAGTCGGACTAAGTAGCAAACTCAAATTGTACCTAACAAATACAGCAACAGATACTAGACTAGGTATGTCATCTGGCAGGTCAGACACTGTTGATACAAAGTAACCTGATACATTGAAAATGGCAGAAGCCAGTGCAAAAACAGATGACGATTCTACACCTAAGCTTAAAGACCTATCAATCAACCCAAACCCAACCAAACCAAGCAGATATTGGGGGGATGCCCCAACCACACAAAAACAGGGTCAACCTACAGTATCAAGTTCAAGCACTAGGAGGCCCAAAATCAAACCTGACCACCAGGACACCAGCAACAACCCACGAAACAAATAGCAACACGATGGCACCTTGCGTTCCGGAGATACAGCGCACGCGCAGTGCCCGCACAAAAGGTAACCTGGAATGTCAAGTTCAAGCACCAAGGGCGCCAAAATCAAAATTGAGAATTATTCAACCACTGCCAACACATGTGCCAAATATCATTGCGCCCGCACCAACCGTTCAGAAGATATAACTCCGGAAATACCCCTCCCGGACACAAAATTCGACCTGCCGCGTCAAGTTCAAACGCGACAAGGCCCAAAGTCAATCCTAGGCAACAGGCAACAACTTCCCACCCATGCACCAAAAATCGTCGCAATGACGCGTATCGTTCCGGACACACAGCGCCAAAAGTGCCCCAAAAACACCAAAAATGCCACCTGCAATGTCAAGTTCAAGCGCCAGGAGGCCCAAAATCAAACCTGAGTGTCAGGCTACCACCCCCAACCCGCATACCAAAAATCGTCGTGCTCGCACCATTCGTTCTCCAGATACAGCGCCCTAAATCCCCAGCTTCCAAATTTTCCCACGCCCGTGAAAACCATACCTGCATACATGCAGGGAATAAAGTCCTAGCCTGAGTACCATCCTCCGTAGCGACCGCTGGATCAATACTAGGCAAGCGAAAGTATAATTTGATCATCCATTGATCCAAATCATCCAATGGATCGGACGACTCACTGTTAAAAGTCCATGTACAGTAAACTTACTGTCGTGACGTCTACTGCTTCATCGTCATCTCCAGGTAGAGAACAGGGAAGAGACAGTCTCAATCTCACAGTGTTGTCAGATGAGCGACGAGGAACTTCTGTTTTATGTTATGACAAAGATGACAAGGACACCAACTTGCGTCTGGACGCGTCCTTGGTGGAGATACCCGGAAGTTCCTCACCTTTGACCCAAGCGCAAAGCATAGCGGGTAGGAACTGCTCACTTGTGAAATTAGGTAACATTCAAAGAATAATATCATGATAAATGGATAACAAACCACAATTGCAATTCATTATTGCTTTACTTCAGTACAATAGTTGGCATTATTGTAAAGAAAAAATAAGTGAAAAATATTTCTTAACGTACGGAACTGACACTTTATATTTTAATCTACACCCCCGTAATAAGAAATGGACTATTTCTCCCGTGACTTTTTCTCACACGTTGGTCTAAATCCTGAAACTTGTCTCCGTTCTCGGTCTAGGATTGTTGCTGGGGTTTCAAAATGGAGAAAGAGCTGGATAAACACCTGGAGGAAACGTAAGAGATGTTATTTTATTATTATGCTTTTAGCCAGGGCGGTTGTTTCAGGGCAAATCTCTTGCTTGCAATTTCAAAGGCATACTCTAGTAAATGTCACATAATTTTGTGACCAAAGCTAGCTTGACATGGCACTGGCTTAGTTAGTGGTGGGTATACGTACCGGTGCAGAAATTTCAGGTCCGGTTCAGGTCCAGAGAACCTGGACCTGATTCAGTATGTGAAAACCTGTGAATGGACGATACTCAAAACAATGGTCAATTTCGCAACAAAGACATCTGTTTTGTTGAGTATTCGACTCCCACTTGTGTTTCAAAATCCTATGTACAAGGCTAACTGCCTCTGTACGATTGACTGTAAAACTTGGTAGGAATGATTATAGACTCTACTCTACTTTGCTGTTGTTGCATTTGTATTTTCCTCGACCGGTAAGCCTCAAAACATGTGAACATATAATCAGTTTGTTGAAATCAATAGGTTCAACATTGCAACATCCGGTCCATCAAATTTTTTACAGGTCCATTTTTTCTGGACCGGTCCAATAAGAAAAAAACGGTTTTGTACCAGTACACTGTACCAGTACCCAGCAATACACAGGCTAGATCTACAGTGTATTTAGTACTACATGTACTATCTGTATACACTCTGTCTTTGTTTCTACAGGATGAACACCCACGGTGTACTGGGTACCCTGTGTGCTGACCAACATGGCCTGTGTCTGGGAGGTGAGTGAGAGAAGGAGGGATCGATTAGTCAGACACAATCTGCCTTATTACCACAAACGACCACAAACGACTCTAATAAGCAGTGTATATGGGACAATGACCTTGTGTGGTGCACTAGGGACAAATGTTCATACATTTATGCATTTAAAAAATGCAACAACTCCGCTGGTTTCAAGATCAAAGGAATTCTTGGCCGGCATGTTGGATCTTGAATGCGAGGAGTGTGCATGGGGAAGTTATCAATAACTTCCTCGGCTCCATAGACGACAGGGCGATAAAACTATAGAAGCTGTTGGTTCATAGATCATAGCATACCGCAATTCTGTCATTGTCAACTGATAAAACTTGAATGTATACTAAGTGTTTTTCAGCCTCAAATGCAAGCAAGCACGATCCAACATGGTGGCCAAGAATTGCTTTAATCTTGAAACCAGACTTACTCAAAATAACGGATGAATATGTAGGACTTTCTGCATTTTTTGTAATTCATAAATGTATAAACAATGTCTCCAGAGCGTACACAAGGTTGTTGTCCCATATACACTGCATATTAGAGTTATTTGTGGTGTTAGTAAGGCAGACCCGTCAGACAAAACTTTAGAGCCCTAGATGTTCCGCAGTTACCAGGGATGCCAACGAGAGAACGGCCTAAATTGGAACAGGAGTTCTTACCTGCACCTGAAGATCTCTACTCTACTCTATTCTAATAATAAAAAACTCCCCACTATTCATTCATGGAAACTTGGAAAATTCATAAGTATATAAGTAAACATTAAATTTGTTAGCTCTGTCACTTTATTTTATGAATTACACTCTCTGCAGACTTCTTCTATTAGTAGTTTAATGAGAGATGAGGACGGAAAAAACAAGATGGGTGAAAAAAAAACAAGATATCTAGATTTTCAAAATGGTCCCTATAACTGTTGTCAGCCAACAAGTCTTTTATTTCAGCATTCAAGAGGTGCACAAGTAACACTACTGTTGTAGACTGGTATCACTTACTGTGTTGACTAGTAAAACATTCAAGTTTCACTTCTACAACTGCAGTGACTAGTGTCGCTTCTACAAGTACAATCAATGTAACCACAAGTCATATGACATGTCTTTCTGTAGCCAAAGGCTCAGTGTCCACTGACGCAGCCGGAATGGTCACCCGGCTGTCCGAGCTGGCCGGGCAACTGGACCCATCCTCGGAAGAGGATCCAATCGTCTGCATCGAGTCAGACGCGTCGTAAGTTTCACCGCATCTCTCAAAGTTTGACTCTGATGTTGACAAATCAAAATACTTCCCTTGAAATAAGTTTTGGGAACATTTCCTCATTATGATATATTGATATCATTTGGTTGTTAACTTGTACATTGTGTTTTGTTAAGTGTTGTGGAGTGTCATTTTTCAATAGATATTAATTTCAGGAAGTAATGATTGCATGCTTCTTAACAATATATGACAAAGTGCTTCTACTAAACTCCCCAAGTACCTTCTAATTAAATTGATGAATCTCAGCCTATGTCTGAATACAATGTATACCTGACAATGCCTGACTTGAGTTGGGTTTATACGAAGCTAATTTCAGAAGCGCTGAGGAAACTTGTCTTGTTCTTTGTTTTTTTGATACTATCACATAAACCGGATTGGTTTCTTGGTTTGTTTAGCGCTCCTCATTTATTCCAAATAAATTCAAGATAAAGAAAGTGTCTACACATATAGTAGGGATTGCATAGGTACAGTACTAGTCTGCATGGGTTTAATAAGTGTCATATTGTTTTACAAACAAATATTACATAATTCACTACAAGTGGATCTTACAAAGCAATTGACTTATTGTATATTCATTGATAAATACCATTAGAAAATCCATGGGACACATTACAAAGGACTGCGTATTAGGCCCCAACATCTCCAACCAGGACCTGGTACAGGCTAATGAGAGGGCCGTGGCCTGGCTGCAGTACTGGCATGGAATGATATGATGATAATTTGAAAATTAACACCCCCTTCATGAGTGGCATGCTTAAAGTTACATGTACATTAGTACTAGTACAAGGCTGGTGCAAAAAGGCTAGCTCAGCTACAAGGTTAAATAAGGCTTGTTAGGAAGTTTCGCAATGTGTGATTTTAGTGCATAACGTTGTGCTGTTTTTTTCCGTCTGTTCCAGGACCTTGATGATCAAAAAGCATGATGACGTCACAATGGCGATACACAAGGCCAAAGTACCAACATAGTTCCACAGGATCCAGAGATTCTACCATACTGTACAGGGTTATTATGACCAACTTATTGAGTACATATATCAATGTTATGATAGTAAGATGGAACTAGAATATGTTGATGCCCCAATGACATAGCTTCTTTTGAAACAACAGTATGTCCATGTTAAAGGAAGTACCAAAGTGACTTTGTTTTTATTTTTGAGCAGTCATATTTTCAATATGTACCTGTAAAGAACAACCATGATGCTGTTCTCATTTCTATATGACCTACAATATTGATAGCAATACCCTTTCTGTCTAAAAGGGGAGGTGGGTACATTGAAGAGGTTGGGGCAGATATTAAGTGGCCCTGAATAAATAGTCAAGTTTGAATGTTCTGATTTCACACATACTGACCTAGGTGTGAAAATGTGAAGTTTGACCCAGCATATTTGTACATGTACATGACTGTAAAGATGCTTATTGGTGATGAAACTGTGCTCTGTTACATTGTCTGAAAAATATTGCTAGCTATAGGGGTATCAATGGAAAGCCTATTTAGTACTGGTTGATAAGTAATCTTACTCTGATTAGCAAGAACCTGTTCCTTTCAAAATTGGTGATACATATATTTTTTCTGGTCTCCCCTGTATTTTACACAGTCCAGACAGCTAGAATTAGGAGAAGTTTCCCTGATGCAACACGTCAAAAACAGTCGGAGCCAAACCTCTGCTTGGAGAGTAATGTATGTCATCAATATCTACATTAAGGTTCCGGTTCGGAATTTCAAGTGACCAGATATCGAAGTAGTCCCTAAAAATAAGACGCAAATTAGGGGTTGTCTCTATAGTTTTGGCTCTAGATTTTCCGGCTATCGCTTTAGCAATGTATAATCTTTTATACCTCTGCAGATGCTTGTTGTTCGTAGCGATTTATGGTGTCGGAGATTTGATCGTGCGGCGAACACTTCCTGGTATTAGTGCGCGCGATAGCGGTAAAGCGTTTCGTCGCCTGATTACCCAGATCGTGCGTTCTATATGCGTTTTGGGTGTTTTAGCGTCATCGGAGCTCACGGAAAACGTATCGGATAACTTTTTTTCCTTTTTACTCAGTATACAGAAGAAGTCTTGACCTTCATTGCCATATTAGTCATTATCCCAGGAAAACTCATTTTTACCGTGTAGCGGCCTGTAAAGAATGGCCCTAAATTAGCAATTTTTGGGTGAAAAGCTTATATTTTTGATGGTTTTTACCAAAAATAACATTTCTACAGAAAATGTCAAATGAGTCTGTCGGTCAGCGACAAGGCACCCTTTTGTATCGGAAACATTGAATTGTCCGAAAAACGATGTTTTGAGAAGCGCTAGTGCTTTTTTCAGAGACGGTCAAATCGGCCACGATTCGTAAAAAAAAACTCCGAACCGGAACCTTAAAGAAAATAATGACATAAATGAAAGTGCCAAGTTTTTGTCCTTCCCATATACATTGTAAGCATACCGTTTTGTTCGAACAAAGCATATATATACTACCATAGCAAGTGAGCAAACGTAGGTAATAGATATATGGCGCATGCCAAAATGGAGATTGAGTAACAGGTTTAAAAGGGATCCTACACCTGACGCAGAGTTGCGACTTAAGCTAAGGGCTCAACCCGCCGTACGTGCAAATACGTGCTGTCTGCGTACCAAAACGTGGGCAATCTTTTGGGATTCGTACGAACTCGTAGGGAATCAGACGGATTTTGGAGCACGCAGACACGCCGTAGAACTTTTAATACGTGCAGGCAATTTTTTGTGTGACATTGGGCTGCGGATTCGCCCACCGTACGTGCCAGTACGGGCGACGCAGCCAGAACGTTTTCAGAAATACGTGGAGGACGTGGCCTAAAAAAAAGTACAGACAAATTGCACATATACGGCGGGTTGTGCACTTAGCTTTACCAATCTTTTCGTCCCCCGAGTGAAAACCCCTACGTCATCACAACCTTTAACCTCGCTATAAATACACCTGGAAAACCCCGCCCACAGCCATACAGGTAAGGTCAGTGAGGCTTTGTCAGACATGTCATATGATCGCCATGGCGGGTAGTAGTAAGGAACAACTTAAGTCTGACTCCGGACAACTTTGGGAAGACATAAAATCCAGACCACTACTTGAAATCGTTGGTATCAGTTCTCTCTCCACCGTCGGGACCCTGTTGAATGTTTCTAACCCTGTTACAAAAGGTTGGGAGGCCCTGGCTGAAACATTAGGGTACAGTCGTGTGGAGATAGAAGCCCTCAGACATGAGGGGAACAAGCCGTACCAGAGAAGTCCCGGCGTGTTGTTGTTGGAGGGTTGGGGAGGACGGGGGGCGAGCAGTACGGTACAAGTCCTGGAGCAGGCTCTGTTGGATCTGGACAGACTGGACGTCATAGAAGAACTTCAACAAGCTACTAAAGGTAAGACGCAGTGATAGTTGTTCGCGACAATAATTTATGTTACGCTGCTTCCATTTTTATCCTATAATTTGTTTTAGTTGGATTTTCACATCAGTTTCGTGGAGCTAGGCAAACAGTTATTCAAGAAAAAGCTCCGAAAAGAGAAAGTCCCGCCAAATGATGATAGAAAACTTCAGTAACTTGTGTCATATCTCGACAGGTGGCAAAACATGTACAC
Source organism: Branchiostoma floridae (assembly GCF_000003815.2). Classification (NCBI taxonomy): domain Eukaryota; kingdom Metazoa; phylum Chordata; class Leptocardii; order Amphioxiformes; family Branchiostomatidae; genus Branchiostoma; species Branchiostoma floridae. The sequence continues at coordinate 4,383,569 of NC_049983.1, forward strand.
GTACGCAGTTGTTCGGGCACTTTTACTTCCGTGTTATCTATGTTGATGTCTAGTCCTAATTAGCTATCATAGATGTCAGCTGTTTGTGGTTGTTGTTGTCACAGCTATAGAACTTAGAATTCTGTATGGGATGTGAAATACTAGTGTGTTTGTATTATCACGGTAAGAATCCCAAGTATTTTTCTCAAGGCACCTACATTTGTAGTCCGTGCGATTCCGCTGAACACTAGTAACATGTACTTAAATGCTTCCGCGTTGCATGCAGTTTTGTTTTCCTTCCGCAAAAGAAAGTAGTCCGTTCCATGACACCGGTCGGCCATTTGTTTGACGTCGGCGTGGCGTCATGATAGGCCCCCGATTTCAAATTTTAAAGAAATTGCAAAGTATTACAGTTTGAATTCACCTAAATGTTGAAGTTTCGATACCACCCAAATGTCCTATATGTTGCAGTTTAAAATCATTTGAATATTGCTGTTAACATGTTTGGAACCACCTATTCAGGTTACCCTAGCTGGTGGCATGGGTGATCTTAGCGTCAGGTACCGTAATTGAAAAACAATAGTTTGATTGACATGATGATGCTTTCCAATTGTGCTTACTTCCGGGTATCACCGTATGTGTTTCGAAACCACGTCATTTACTTCATCCGCCCACCACTTTCAAAAAGCCCACAGCAAGTGTTTATATGTTTATAGATTCCGCCGGATTTGGGGGAAATAAAGGACCGGCGGCACAAATGACTGAAAAAAGTGGCCATGGCTAGCAAATGTGTATCATGAGCCAAAAACAAAAGACGAACAAGTGACTGTATGTAACATAATCTGTGACCTAATTATGGTATATGTCGGTTGTGATGTTTTCTGTGGTGTATGACTTGGGGTTTATATCGAATACAGAACACATCACATCGACTTATACCAAAAAAATTACTTAAGAGCTAAGTTAACATACAATCGAACGAAACCAAATGAAAATGATAACAACCACATAGCATCACAGTGGATACCTGAGACGCACACCATTGTAAAAAGTGGGGCAGTGACAGCTGTGGACATTTGCTTTGAGATAAGTAATTAGCAAACCCCATTGCCTATAGGCCAGCTGTTCCACAATACCAGGGAAATAGGGGTGATTTCTCAAATTATTACATCGATAATGAAAACAACTACCGCGAAAAAACACGTTCTAAACATAAAATGCATATGGCTATCAACCGAGCAAAATGTTAACAGTATCCTATGTGAAACCAACCTCAATACAAGAAACGCAAAGTCAAAACGAGATGGTATATTCCGACGAGGACAACATCTGCTTGACGATATTCAATTATTACAAGGCTTAATGCGCGACCATAGGGAAGACCTGGACCACTACACCGGACGGCGTAGGAGTGAAAACTGAAATTATTACATTCATCATAAAAACAGCTACCGCGAAAAAAAAGAACGTGCATCATTTCGCAACAGAGTACAGACGACATGCCAAACCACATACAATTGCAGCAAACGGAACTCTCAACATTCAACGCATAAACCGTTCACAAGACTCTGTCGCTGGAGGTTACCCTCCAGTCACAGAGTAAAAAGGGCCCAGAGAGCCTGCTATGGAGGCTAACGGGCCCGGGAAGGGAAACAAGGAAAGAATGGAAAAGGGAAAGATATTATGATATTGTATGTTTGTCCTGATTGTACTTGTAGAACTAGCACTAGTAAGGAACATGTAGCCATGACCGTGGCACATCCTCACACTATCAGTACGTGTGTTTTACACAGATCAGTGCAACCTGTCCGTTACCTTCCACATGGGCCAACACGAGAGGTCACTGACCTTACCTGGGGTCCCGGGCATGTCAACCCTTCGACAAGCACTAGAGGGCGCTATTGAACAGACCGGACTCAGCACTGACGCTTTTGAAATACATGGAAGCGAGATGACGTGGAGTACAAGGGCGAGGGAGTGTAAGGTAAGTTTACCCTATGATAAGTTATATCTTCATATCGACACACATTATGTTTTGCTAAACAAACGTTCATATGTGTGTGTGGTTGTTTGAGTGTTTAGGTGGGGTCACACCTGCGTATATTTTCAAGTACGCATGATTTCCGCATGAAAATTTGTCAATACGCGGCCGAACGCCCAACATTTGGAATTTTTTTGGAATAAATTCAATTGTACGTCGAGCCCATCTGGCGTTTGAATTACGACTTCAGCGTTTTCATTTCGCATGAGATGCGTATGATTGCAACTGAAATGCGCAACAGAATTTTTAGTACTGCGAATAGATTCGTATGGGGTACGTATGTTGGGCGTAATCCGGACGCACACAACGTCTACCGACCGCATGCCTGACGCACCTGGTGCTAACTGCATTCCAAACGCATTTCAGGTGTGTCAGAGGAACAGTTTCTGTTACATACACTTTTGTTTGCGAGCATTGCCAATAGAGTATTTTCGTTAGAGGAACCCTTTGTACCCTACGTATGCTTTTGTTTACAGGCAGTGCAAGTAGAACATTGACAAGTAAACAGTGAATCGGTTTTTTTATTCATTTGCGAAGCAGTGAAGCAGTGACACTGTGCTTTTACAGTAATGTGGGCCATCATTTCCATTAAGAAATTACATGTATGTGCACTGTTAAAATTGTGTTTGTTTTCACTTTGTCCTTAATGATTTCCCCTATCATCTTAGTATTTCAACTACTATAAAAATCACACTCATACACACCACAAAACGTATTCAAGATCTTTATCAAACACGTAAATTAAACAATTATGAAACCTTACGCCCTCTTTCAAAGTTGTAATATGGCTCTATATTGCACCTTTATATCATGTGGTTCTACACACACAAAAAGTGCCATTATCAGCTAATTACGTCAAATATCTGTTACACAAAATGGCACGTGTGTCACACAAATTGACCCAGTGCTTGAGCAGGTTCCTCTACATCTTCCCGTCCCTGGAGGCTCTGTTTGGACCAGATTCATGGTGTCCTGCAAGTTGTGACCATCTCTCCATGCTCCCGGTACAAATTCGTCGGTCCTGGCCTGGATCTGACATCTTGAGATGATTTTTTTGTCTGGACTCAGATGCACCTTCGTATTTATTCCAAATCTGGAGTGTGCGTCGATCACGCTATCAGTACGCGTAGTATGCGCAAAGCGATCGCAGAACGCACGGTACTAAATCGTGATCTATATCGTGATCATTCGTTATACGGTCGCTCATGGTGCGTTATGTCTGTGCTGTAAGAACGCTATGTACTCGCAATACCGCGATATCCGCGTATTACTGCGTATAAGGCGCAAACATGTAGCGTCTTCATAGCGCAATCGACCGACGTGGGACCACTGTATTGCGCATCCATAACGTTTTGGCCACCAAACTGCGTACGAATGATAGTTTTGTGCATGTCCAAAACTATCAGGCGAACTGGGTGTATATTTTCGTTTGCCTGCGTACGTGAAACTTTCTTAAAACCATTCAGATGCGTTTGGGGTGCGACTTGTGCGTGCAGCTGCGTATTGAAGAAATTAGTCAAAATGTTGAAAAATGTCAAAACGGAACTCATGCGGCTAGAAAATATACGCAGGTGTGAACCCACCTTTTGTATGTATGCGCGCGCGCGCGCGCGTGTGTGTGTGTGTGTGTGTGTGTACGTGTGTGTGTGTGTGTGTGTACGTCTGTGTGTGTGTGTGTGTTTGCGTGTGTGTGTGGGCGTGTGTGTGTTTGCGTGTGTGTGTGCACGCGTGTGTGTGTGAGCGCGTGTGTGTGTGCGTGTGTGGGTCCGTGGGTGGGCGTATGTGTGGGTGTGGTGTGGGTGTGGTGTGGGTGTAGGTGGGTGGGTGGTTGTGTGTATGCATGTGTGTGCGTGTGTTTGTTTGTGCGTGTGTGTCTGTTTTTGTTTGTGTGGTCATGCACCTCTTTATAATTAACCCTATCTTATAAATATTTCTTCAACCGTTAGGGTAAACATCTTCATCTAGTGCAGAAAAAGTTTCCACAGCCAAGGCATGTGAGCGAAGCGTCCCCTACTGATTCTCCCCGTGAACCGCAGGGAGTTGAGGACAAGCCCCGAAACAATCGTCCTAAGTTAACTAAAGCGAGTACGGTGTCGGGTCCAGTCGCCACGAGCACGAGCTCGAGAGTTCGCCCGGCCATACCCGTACAGAGGAGCCAGTCCGAGCGGTCTGCACTCCACCCGAAGGACCAACCAAACCGCACCGCCTCCCCGACTATCAACATCTTCGCTGCCCCAGGCACTAGCATCAACATTCTCAACGGAAAAGGTGCCATGACGGAGCCTACGCCATTTGTAGAAAGTAAGAGCACCAATGGCCAGCGCAAGGAAGCCAGTGTGCTGTCATCGACACAAAACCCAACAGAAAACGCCATTTCAACGCCACATCGTTCAGACATCAGCGCAGAAAGAAACGCCCCATCTTCGGAAACAATCGGAGAAAAGATTCCCTCGAGAACGACGGAAAGAAGCTCTGTGTGCGCGCCAGTTCAAGAGACTAAGGAACAAGTAACTAGGAGTAAACTGCCTTTGCCCAAAGAGGAAACGTTCTGTACATCTGTAGACAGTTTTCACAAGGGCGGTTTAGAAGCCAGTAGTGGCAAAATTGGGCCAAGGCCGCTTGGAGAATTGAAAACACAATCACATGCGCCGCCAAAGTTACCACCAAAGAAAAACAAACCCAGTCGCACCGCGTCTCAAGTCCCAATACAAGAGGAGGGTTCTCTTCAACAGGCTGAGGAAGACATCTACTCCCGCCCCCTAGCGGAATGTTCACGACCTACACCTGTTCCTGTCGTGTCTGAAATGTAAGTTGGCATAACATTTAAACTAATGATTTCATGGCTTTTGTGTATTTTCTATTTGTTTAATGTTCAACATAACTCTAGATGGATATCTATGACATTTTTAGCTGTCCGCAAAATTGTCCCTTAATCTATTAATATCATTTATATCATTAATATCGGTATGGCAAGGTGAACTGTGTATGACTCATGTCAAGGCTGAACAGTCGGTTTGACAAACAAAGCCACGACGAAATGTGATTAAAACCTCCGGATCAAAGTCAACTGTAATTACCAACAAAAAATTTTGTACTCAGCGGTCTTTGTCACGGAGTGAGCAATTTACCACTGCTGCATTTGATACCTCACTTTTGTAGATAGAACACGTGACTTGGTGAGCAGTGCATCATAAGTTGCAGAAAGCCTATGTCGCCCCAAGTCTCTGTTGATGGCTGGTTGTAAAGTCTTGACGAAGATGGCTACTTTTATTCCTCTTGCAACAATGTCTGGCGCACACACAGTTCACCTTTGATCCTTGTACACCTTACTTCTTGGCGAGGCCAAGAATCTACTGATTTATGTTCCATGACACGTCCTTGGCTTACTCTGTTGTTCGTTCTGTCCCAGCAGACCATGCGGCAGTTCCCATGGCGACAGAAGGCGTCAGTTGGATTCTGTCTTGGATGACGTCAACTGGGAAGAGATAGCAAATGTGCCCGGCTTCCACCACGACATACCTGACGATAACGCAGCGGTACGTCATTCGAAATTTAGGCCATTCTAATTAGTTTATATGGATAATATCCTTTGGACAATACCAAAGTGATGCGAGCTGGCTAAAAAGAAAAGTTGGGAAAATTAAACCTCCTAGTAAATATTTACGTCCTTGCGCACGTTACCGTATTTGGTCGATGAAAGTGTTCACCCCTGATAAAGTACGCAATCCCAATTCAGGGCATCAGGGCAAGTCACCGACAAATCTGGATTGTAAAAAAAAATATTGAACACCGGTGTACGATCTTGAACACCGGATAATTGGATAATTTCAAATTTATAGTGTTTCCGTCTCTTTTACCTTTGGTAATTTTGCAAAAATCAAGGACATATCTTAATTTACTCTGTTCTTACTTGAATTTTTCAAGTTTACAAGTCTTTTGATGATGTTCTTGGCTTTGGTTTGAGGTCGACATCCTCTTCCCATTCATCTAAGTGATAACTTTAGATAAACGATTTACGCAACCTTACGGACAACTTTAAGCACCTCTTTGATGTTAAGTAATAATATGACGATATATGGTGTATTTGCAGCCAGTAGATACGCATTATTGTTGATTCGAGAAAATGGCAATCATTTTTTTGTGCCAACGGATATTTTGACCAATTTTTACGTTGGTGTCAAAGACTCTTTCCATAAAGAGTAAAGGTCTCGCTGACTTGTTTTCACGGTACTGATTGGAACGTCACTGCCCCCCTCCCCACTCCAGATTTACACGTTCATGTTCAACTATCTGCGTGACGAAGGCTGGTACGTCATCAGAAAGTGTGCAGACAACAAGTTAGCAGTCAGCGTGACGTAAGTAAACTAGAAATAAAACTTTGCCAGATCATTTATGGTTAACCAGTAGCTTCCAACATAAGAGATTGGATTTACCAAAATTTTCAGTCTTTGTGAAGAAATGAGCAATCCACTGATGACGTATACGTACTGCTGACGTCACGTTATGCAGATAGAACACGTGACTCGGTGAACAATGGATCATAAGTTGCAGAAAATCTATGGCGCCCCCGACTCTTTTGAGTCTTTTACGTATAAATATTCTTTTATAAAAAAATTCTTTTTATAAAAAATTCTTTTTATAAAAATCTTTTAATTGATATATTATATTATCATCCATTTTCCTATATTCTTTGCAATTTACCGGATACATTTCTCCATTTTGCATTTGACTTGTACTATTCACAGTATTTTCGCAATTTTGAGGGGGAACAGAAGAAAATTTATTCGAGCGTGGATATCAACCATATACTAGAATCAACATGACTAGATAAATAAATTTTGATGCAATGTATGAAATGACGGGTAGATTTTAGGTGGTGGCAGGTCCATGAAAAGTTGCTGATCTAAATGTTGATTTGAGCAATCCCTAAAGGTGCACTCTCACTGCACTTGCGTCAAGCTTGCGTCACTGCGGGGTTCAGAAGAACTTTGTGTATTTCTTACTTTTTGTGTATTTTGTAGTCTTCTAAGTCACACTTTTATGTATTATACAATATCTAAATTATTTTTCAAAATGGAGTGAAAATAGCAAAACGGTGACGAAATGAACGAACCCTGTAGTGACGCAAGCTTGGCGCAAGTTCAGTGAGATACAACCTTTCCCAACATGTCTGCCATGTCCCAGGTACCTGGGAGACATTCGTCACTACCGGATACACCATACAGACGGGAGGTTCTACTTCCGGAGGGACGAGTTCCAGGCCTGCAGTCTTCACGAGCTCATAGAGACGTACAAGTGGAACGATCTTCCCGCCAAAACTGACCGCTCCTCTGCTGCGGACGGCTCGGGTCAAGACCTGCTGTCCAGTCCGCCAGTTCCGGCCAGGAACAGAGGTGTCCGGCTTCTCAATCCTGTTTGACGTTGGGTCGTCAAAGCACTCAAATACTAGACTTTATCTCGTCTACTCGTCAGGTCACAGCGTGATCACAGCAAGTACATTCTATGGATGCTATCCCCTGCGGATGGGAAAGGGTGAATAATAAAATACAAAAATCATGCATCTAGCTAAAGATTTAAAAAATAAAACATATAAACGCTGTAGCTTGAGTTGGAGCAACAAAGCATGGAATCACAGCCAATAAGTCTTTTGTTTCTGTATTCAAGAGGTGCGCATGTTGACAACCACATATGCACAGTCATGGCTACCACATTGCGGGGGTACCACGTGCATTTTTACTTTTTAAACTAGCTTTATTTTACTTCTATAAGTACAGTCTCATGTGCCACGCTTGTGTGTTACTTCTGCAGATACTACCACATGATATATATTCCCGTTTTGGTAATTTCACATCATGTTTACAATTTCCAGAGGGAAAAAATTCCTATTTTTTTTCAAAATCAGGCAAAAGTCAATGAACGTTTCATCCATGTTTTTTTTTCTTGCTGTGACCTTATGAATGAATAAACATTACATAACAACACGTTGAAAGTTATATATTGCGTCTTGGTCAAATGTTCGACTGTCTTGTCACTCGCCTTGTTCACGGAATGGACCCGCCCACTGCAGCTTTCGGGACGTGACAATACTATAGCAACTGGCGGTTCTAGATAACCTGTGTCGCCCCCCGTCTCTGCTCGGCGGTGAACTCGAATATACGGAGATGAACTTTCATGCTGTGGTTTATTTATCTGAGAGAAACCATGATATAACTCTCTGACACTGTCCTCAATTTCCTCTTTCAACCCACCCTCATGATCAGCACTGGAGCTTTGGTTTGTTTTCCTATATATTGGGACATCATTATAAGGACAAATACGCGAGCTTTGTGATGATGTTAAAGACAAACACTAACCATTTAGAAACGAAACGTCGACAGAAGTATGGTGACTGAACTTATCGAACTTTTTTGTAACTACAATTAATCATCAAATAGCTAGTTCACAACTGTCAGAGGATAAAACGGCGTTATTCTTGGGAAATATTATCCATTAGACATGAGATATTGTATCAAAAATACATGATTAAGTATCCTATTGATATTCTTTTGCCATATATACGTTGTTGTTTATTTGTACAATTGTTCTGGTCATATAATGGAATAGCTATTGGTGTGAACAATTACGTCCAATTTATAGAAAACACGGGACTTGTTCAATGTAAAATACGGGACTTGTTCAGTGTAAATTAATGTATACGTACGGTCTCTATGTTAAAACATCTCAACTCAAAGTGAAACGTTAACGTATATGATATGAAATATGATCATTATTATATTACAATAAAGGTCTTCATTCATTAAAATGAGCAATTGACTCCAGAAGTTGTTACTTGCCAAATGATGTTCTTTATGCCAATAAAAACACAATCAGCCGTCTTTTTCATAATTCCTCCTGTAGTGAATTGTGGATTTTGTAGGATATTGTGATACTCACTAACCCCGTGCAGCCCTTATTGTATTCACTTCCTTCTTCGTGAACATTTTCGACAAAAGGTCAATTGTTGATAAGACACAAAAGAGCAGTTCTCAGGATTTGCTTTAATTTTGTGACTCAACCTTGTCAGTCCTTGTCAGACACATTGTATTCAGTTGAGATTGCTCAAATTGATTAATATAGAAAGCACGGGTTCAAAGAAACAACTGTAAACAAGTTATTTTTCATTAAGTAATTATGAAATGACTGGACGACTTTTTTTCGGTTTTAAGGAACATTTATTATCTGGTTACCTGAATCTTGGCTTTTGTTATAGACACACTTTTAAATTATTTACCTTGGGTTAATCGTAACGTCAGACACAGTCCAACATTTCTGGGCTTTTAAAAACTCCCGTTTGTTAGATGCCGTTCACACTACATTCAAGTGCGTATGATTCGCTCATCGATATATTTTAGTGGGTTTACACGTGCGTACATATTTAAGTCCGTACGAGTACCAGGCTAGTTTCTGTCAACTCTTGCTACACAAAAACGATCATATCTTATAGCTTACTACCTTTCGCAATGAATGGATACCTATACCCTTTTCTTTATCATTGTAGCTAAGAAGATATTTCTGACGACTACAAAGGTAAGGTTCGTTCCTGTATATCGAAAACTAAACTTGCACGTTCACGGAAGTGCAGTTAGGTGTACGTTGTTGCTACGGTAGCGGTCATACGTGTACGTAAATTCTAGTCAGTATGTGTTGAGTATTGACATTTAAGGGGGGAGGTAATAAAGTTTGCTGTCGAAAAAGTCCAGGTCGACAATTTGACAGCATAGTTAAGTTTAAGAAATCAATTACCTGCAAGCCAAAAGAATTTCAATACGCAACTCATAAGGGCTTGTATATACGCACTCGTGTGACTGCACCTTAAGTGGGTATCTCACCGAAACTGTGGTACGTCGGCGGCGTTGCTGAGTGACTTGATAGAGTGCTAAACGAATGTAATCGATTAAAAAAGAAATTTTAATGTTTTGAGTGTATAGTTGTCTTCTTAGTCTTATTATTTTAACATCTTAAACGATGTTCCTACTAAGAAGTCAATGGTAACATAACTTTAGATTTATTGCACAGCCACGCCACCAACGTACCTTAGTCCAGTGTGATACCAGCTTTCGAAGCCCAGGCCCGGTTGTCTGTTATACATCGAGATATACATTAAGTAGTACATGTAGCAGCATGCTAGCAAATTGAAAGGTAGGTCCGGGAAGTGACTGTAAATGGACCATCGAGGATATGTCGAATATTAGAAAGGACGGGATTATGATATCTTGCTCCCTGCAATGAAGTAATTTATATACAATGTGAGCCGAAAAGTGATGCAATCTATTTACAACAGGCTCATTTTTTCATCGAATGAGTTTATATTAATCACAAAGGTAAACAATATTTAGTGTCATTACAGAAAACAATGGAAAGTCAACATTACCATTTAACTAGTGAGGTTAAAAGTTACCTTTTGTTAGCTTTTTGGTCTATTGTGCCCTGTTATGAGCACTGAGAAGTGAAGTGATTTGAAAATGGTATCCAAATGCCTTGAGCACCGGGTATTGTAATTTTCAGTTTGGCAGTTTCCAGATTTTAGCTCCCACTACGTCTGTATTTAAGGCTAGATGCAAAATGGCATGAAAGTTGGTATGGTACAACTTTCGCCAGAGCCTGGGATGGGGCGGTGTGCAGAAAATGTGAAATATTCCCAACTGGAACAAAATAGTATTATTTGTTTAAATTACATTTTGCTCCATTTTGTTCCATTTCATTTCATTTTGCACTTTCTGTAGACCCAACTAGGAATCCAAGCGCTGCCTTTCTAGTTCTTGTAATAGTGTTCCTCTTCTTTCTTTTTCAGCCGCTCTTCCAGTTCCTTGTCGACAGGAATCGGGTGTTTTAAGTAGACCATACTGTCCCTAGTCGGTACCGCGGGTGGCCCGGCGGGTTGACCGGGCCGGGGCGGGAGGGGCGGCGGCTCATCTGATGGGTGAGACGGTCTGGACGGACGGTTCACGCGCCGGGACTCCGCCGTGGGCAGCCCCTCCATGGAGTAGATGTTGATGAGGTCATCGATGGACTCTGCTCTCCGCTGTTTCCTATGGAAGTAGTACCTGTCGTCCCGGGTACGGTGGATCTTGAAGTGGCGGATACCTCCGTTAAACCTGAGAAAAAAAATGTAATCAATCATTACTAAAGGGGTGTCCCTGTAGCTCAACTGGTAGCTACCCCACAGTTTCAATTAGTTAACAGCTGGGAGGTCCGGTTCAATCCTGGGGTAGGCCATCTCGGTTGGGGCTGCACCAGTCTTTCGGAGAGGGTGTAAATGGCGGTCATGTGTAAGGGGAGGTGGCTCAAACACGTTATATACTAGTATCCTGCTACTGAAACAACAAGGGAACATACTGACCTATATGTGGCACTAAGAATTACTCGTCGAACAACAGCAAAAGTTATCCACAAATCAAACATTATGAAAGGCTTTCAAGCATAAAGCAACTTAAGCTTGTCCTATAAATTATATGGCTTGGTACTGGTAGGATGAACCGGCATGGTTTATGCATATGAGGACATTAATTGCATACCATTAATTGAAACACCCATATACAAAATGTAGTTCACTTATCTAGCGGTTGCATGGCATGGCGGAATTTCTGTTATATCATGTGTTCATTTATGGTGTAAATGTATGTAATGTATCTATTTTCTCCTCATACAAGCAAACAAAATAAAAGATACTCACGTTACGCTGACAGCTAGTCTATTGTTGTCTAGCGGCCGAACAAGGAACCAGCCGTCTGCAGCGATGTACGGGGCCATTACCTGATGGATCTGGAATTAACAAACACAATTATATACCACTTGGCTCGCCTCTGAGGCGTCGCCAAAAAAGGCGTTACATAGGTCGGATAGTTTGTATGGCATGTTACCCGCAGGGGTTGCAATCCAACCCCCGTTTGGAGATAACGTCACTAATTGTAACCAAATTGTTAAAGGCAACCTAAGCAATATTAGCCCGAGTCAGGGCCATAGAACTTCAATTATCAAGGTCAATTTTGGGGGGGAGCGGGGGGCAAGTTTCTACATAAGATGAATCAACTGTATTTCATTTCATGCCAACATTCAAGGAGCAAGTATTCGATGCCACAGTGGCGCGAGGACGTTGTGAAGTCTAATTTTCATGTGTTACAATATTAGGGAATCCTAGCGCGGCTTGTTTCTGCGCCGTTTTTAACCACCCAAAGTATGGAAATAATGGTCCAGGTGTAAATGGCAACCTAAGCAATGTCACAGCGTTAATTAAAAGTTGAAATATTCTGGATGAGGCAATATGGCTAATATCTACTGCACTGTATTCCCACATTTACATCATTATTTTATCATTTGAGCGGTTAAAAACGGCCCAGAGACAAGTCGCACAAGGATATGCCTTATTGCAGGAACCCCCAAAAATTAGGCCTTGATCAGGAATCCTCGCTCGATTTGTTTCTGCGCCATTTCTAACGGCTAAATTTATTAAATAATGATGTAAATGTGCTAAAATAGTGCAATAGATGTCAATATTGTACAGATTGCCTTATGCAGATTATTTCCACTTTCAATGATCTAATACTGCTTTAAGGCTTAAAAGGCAGAAGGAAAATGGAGCGCCGGCGCCATCCGTACTCACATATTTGGTACGGTCGGGAAGGTTAGGGTGCCAGCCGGGGAGGGAGCATGGCGGCAGGTCCTCTTGTCCTTCCCACTCCCGGTCCTCGCTGATAACACTGATGTTGTCCATCATCACCGGCAGTTCGTCCAGAGAACCAATAGAGACCGGGGAGACGGGGACTCCTCTGTCCTCTGGGGACGAGATGGCGATGGGTGGGGCGGAAAGCCGTGGGAACGAGCGACCTGGTGGAGGCAGGTCCTGTTGGGCAGTAGGGGGAGGGGGGCAATCTTTGTGTCGGAGAACTAACTGTCTACCCTACAGAAACACAGAAAGTGCAAACAATCAGTCAAATACAAGGATTAAAATTAAAGGTGCGAAAAATAGGACTTAAACATGGTTGAATTGATTTTGTGTTTTGGGGAATCGAAAGGCAATGTTAACATAATTCTGATTAAGCTAACCTGAGGTTTAAGACAGATTTGTAACGGTTCGTGGCAATGCGATACATGATGACTTTTGAAAAACAGATTGTGGCAGTAATATTCAGAGTCATTCGTAGTTTGGACCTAAACCCGAGACATGCAAGAATTTACATTATATTTTACTATCGTCCACTGTCGCATTCTGTCCATTCATTTAATATCTATCCTGAAGAAGGCGACAGTGGCCGTTACAAATTTGATCCGTGTATGCCTTTGTGTTGGAAGAAAGTTTAGCATAAGATTACTACCAATACAGATGAGCTTCCATTGCTTTTGCCACTTGAATTTTTAGCTCAGTCTGACAAACTAAATGGGAATATTTTTATTGTTATAAACACACCTTCACGTAGCCGTTTATCCCTTAGGCCTCCGTACGCTTTCAGTGCACGCTCCCAGTAAAACTTGAATGAGACTTTATAACCTATCTATTCCGTAAGGGAAGAAATTACACGAGTCACACCTTGACCAGTCGTGAGGGTGATGCCCATCTGACCGGTATGTCCCCTCCTATGTCCGGCTCCTGGATGACTAGGTCATCGGTGCGCAGTCCGGCCTGCTCCAGGGACGTCTGTAGACTGTCCTCTAGGAGGTCGCTACCGAGAACCTGAACCCTTTGGACGGGGAGTCTGACTCCTTCCGCCGTCACCACCACGTAGTGCAGGGTGAACTGGTCTGTGGGAAACAGAGGTTCAGTAGAGAGATTCAGTATATAGGTTCTGTGTACAGGGGTTTGTTACAGAGGTTCTGTAAAGACATTCAATACAGGGGTTGCAATTGAAAGCGGTGCAGAGACTCAGTACAGAGACTCAGTATATGGGTTCTGTACAGGGTAACGGTACAGACATTCAGAACAGAGGTTGAACAAGAGGCCCAGTAGAGTTCTTCAGTACATAGGGTTCGGTTAAAAGGTTCAGTGCAGAGGTTCCATGCAGAGGTTCAGTGTAGATATTCAGTTGATATATCTTAGGTATCAATAAAGCAAAAGCAATGATTAATTTACACATGCAATAAAAGAAATTCGTAATTTTACTGTGGTCCATGATAGAACTAAAAAAATATATATGGAAACATTCCTGTACAATTCCTAGAATTTTGGAGGACTGAACACAATAACATGCCATTTGGCTCGCCCCTGAGGCGTCGCCAAAAAAATGAAGACTTCATTTTGCATGAAAAGTGAAAGTAGACCTTTTCATGGTCCAATGTGCTTAAAACATCCTGTACCATAAAGAAAAATCAGGACTAGCGAGATATAACCTGCTAGGGGGTCTAAGCCTACAACATTCTGCCTGTAAGACCACAGCATGTCCAGGGCACTGAAAGATTCGAAAATTGTGCTGCTGTATTTCAGAGCTGACCTTTGTCTATCTAGCACCTACCAGCATACAAGATATCACCACAATCCATTATTAGCACAGACAGACAGATACAAACGCGCACGGACACATCAAAATCTATTCCTCGATTTTTCAGGAAGGTAATTACCTTCGCCAAGAAGGTTATATTTTCGGTAGTGTTTGTGGGTGGGGTGTTTGCAGAAGACCACCATAACGCAAGGGATGGAACACCTGCATGGATTGTATTTATATTTGGTATGTGGGTAGGTCTTGATGATAGCTGAAAATGATTAGAATTTGGGCTCTCTAGCGGCTTTGTATGGTATTGCAGCGGAACTTCCGGGTTTGATATCTAGAGTTCTGGACATGCTTTGGTCATGAATTTTGAGTGGTAGATAGCTCTTGGGGGGGATAAGATAAATGGTGAAGGTTTGAACCATCTAGTTGCAAGATAATGCCGTTCTTTTTATCATCGTATTCGCCGCATGTCAATATCGTTTTGCTATACAAATATTGACACATGCATACTTGCCTACCCCCAAAACACACACCAGAGAGACACACATAGAGGTAACAAAGGGTCAAATCCAGCAGGAAGTAAACGGACAAGTATACACTTGTACAGAAGCCCTAAAGTCCTAAACAGGCCTTAAAAAGTTCTTAAGTCTACACTTAAGGCTTTAATACCTCTGATATTGCGTTCTGAAGCCCGGGAGCGAACACACATACAAATGGTAGCTCTAATATTATGATCTCGCAATAGCCGCTAAGCCCTATAGAAGCGTTGACCTTCGTTTGTTCGTTCGTTCGGACTCTTGTACTTTTGTAACACATACTGTAGCACAATTACGTCAGCAGGCTTCCGTGTTATGTCAGTAGCAGGGTATATATTTTACAGTGGGGAGTGGTCCGTCCCGAGTTTTATGTCCCTTCCAAAATACGGGTGCAGTCCCAACCGGGATGCCCTTGCCATGTTTGAACCGGGGTGGAGGAACTTATGTGTGAAACCAGTTGGGCAAAAGGTACAATGAGTAGCACCTACATGTAGAAAGTCACGTACGCACCTTTCATCGCTTCTTCAACTATCTCCAACACGTCTGGTCTGTCCATTTCCGTCAAGGCGTCCACCATGACTTGGATAGTAGCCCCTGGTTTGGTACTCCATTCTTTTAGCAGCAACATGGCGGGGATTTCTCTCAGCGCTTCGGCTTGTACCCGGAAGTTTCCGATGTCCTCTACGCTACCGTAACCAAGTTTGTCAGCGAGCCCCGTCCAGTTTTCTGTCACGGCCCTCTCTTCACTCAATCTCATGGCTATTTTCCGATAGGAACTGTAACCTAACACGCTGAAGTTGTCGCTGAAATTATACGACTGTCTCCTCTGTGGTACCTCCCCTCTTTCTGAGAGTCGGTGGGCTCCAGACTCTATGTCGTGCTCCGCCATTGATCAAACTCTATGGTTCTTGTAAAGGCGGAACAGGTAATGCTTGAACGAACTCACAAGGCGACGCCGGCTCACAGCGGTTGTTGTCTTCTTTCTGTCCTGCTTTATAAGGAAGGGAAACAGAGTTCATTTCAAGTCATCGAGGTACGGAAAAAGTCACAAATTTGGAGAAAGAAAGTAACAAACTGTCGGGATGCCTCACATTGTCACTGGGGATGTCATAACATTGAAACTTGACCACTACTACACCTACCGAAAGGCAGTACAAGACCCACAGTCATGGGGACGAACCATTTAGAAGGACGGGGAGGGCAAAACTAAGTATATAAAAACACTATAGGGAGTATCAATGCGATTAGGCACAAAATTGGGTTTTCCATTAAAGGCAGAACACGACAAAAAATCTTCTTCATCACCTGTTGACCATGGTACCAAAAGAAAGATAATTTCATTGTAACCCCTCTCTCCCCGAAAACTACCCCCTGGTTCGTTCCTTGTTCCCGCCTGAACCTTGCTTGTGTACAAAGGTCATTTAGAGTCTATTTACTTAAGGGTTACGAAGTATCGATGTCAATACCTGAGGCTTTACAATGCAGCGAGGACACAGGTAATACGAACGAACTACCTGTAGGAATCCCTTGTCGTTCGTTTGAAGCCCCTGACTGCTAGCCAGAATTATTTTCCTTGTCTTATAGTGCCCGGTATAAAGTTACATAACGTTACAGTATACCATACACGAGCCAAACAATAGGTAATAAAATGAAATATTTGACATTCCCCCTAAGACAACAATGTACAACAAAAAAGCTAATACACTTGGTTTAAAAAGATAGAACTGTAGAGACATGCAAATGACAAATTTAGTGATATGTGAACGAAAGATTCAGTGGTAACAATTAGCTTTTAAAATTAGTTGTTTTTCTAAGGTAGGGTTTCTCTAATTGTTTACTTGTAACACTGTACAACTGGTGGCATTCATTCTTTAGTCGTCTATGTGATTATATGAATCAGTAATGTAGACAAGACCAAATAGCGGTTTTTCAGACCCCCTTTCTCGTGCAAACTCTGTGTACAACGGTTTGTGCTTGTATAACGGTTTGTGCTTGTTTGTGCTTGTACCATCTGTGCTACTATAGTGTAATGCTGTGTGCTTGTTGAGATCGGGTTTCAAACAGAAGGCGGAATGTGAAGTCTATTTACCTATTTACCTCGGAGCTAAATTTTGTATTACTAGCATACAGGCACCATTATGTCCCAGGTAATGATTGTATTTAATACAATATGTCCAGTTGGTACCCTTCTCAGTAATGAGGCTGTTGTAAGGGGTTCGAGATATAGTCCGAACACGTTATAATTATACCAACGGCTGAACACAGGACCTCCATTTTACGTCCCTTCCGAAAGACCCAGAACTCGGAACTCCTTTCCCTGATTCGAACCAGGGTCTCCCAGTTACTCACTAAGTGTGGAACTAGGAGCTGAACTGTGAGACAGCCCAACTGAGCTACATAGACATTCTTGACATGGGTTCCTTCAGCTGTTTCCCTAACCCACCGCTTAGGTGAATTAGAAGTATGAAAGAAATGGTCCGACATTATGTAGTGGCAACAGCAAAAGGCGCGCACCTGACACATGCCTACGATATGAAGTTGTCCTGATGATTAGTTCGTCTGTTTCACCCATACTTTTGCAATCTTAGCAGGCACTTCTATTATGCACTTCCTACAGGCTTGAAAAATGAGAACTTGACCTTTTGATGCCCCCCTCCCACCCAATGTTCAAAACATTCTCACCACGTATCGTGCACCACACGCACCTCCACCGGACATGCTGTCCTTATGTCAGCAGACCGTGATTGTTTTGTATAGAAAGGGAAGTAGAAGTAAATATCAATCATTCAGTGAATGTGGTCTCATGACTGTATCGGCTATGACATGCAATCGTTAAAAACGACTGAGAGTCGAGGGGTTTCCCCACATTTTCAATGGGACATCCGAGCTGTGATGGCAAGTACAAGACGCCGTGGTTAGCTACCGTTCTAAATGTACTGCAGTCATCTTAGACATCTACCCGGTTATGTTTTGACATTTGGAAGCGACCTACCTGTGTCCGGTCCGGTCAGTCAGCCATGGCGCAGTTCCCGCCACGCCAAGCGTGAAATTTCCCGGAACTGGACAATACACACGTACGGCGAACCTTTTATAGTCATGCTACCAAGTGTATAGCACAGGCATACAGACGTGTGTGTTACAGGTACAAGTCACAGTCCGTTCAATCGATAGCCTTATATTTAGAAGTCATAGTCAGTACTGTCGTGTGTGTTACTGGTACAAGTCACAGTCCGCCCGGTCGTGCGTGTTACAGGTGCAAGTCACAGTCCGTACAGTCGTGCGTGTTACAGGTGCAAGTCACAGTCCGTACTGTCGTGCGTGTTACAGGTGCAAGTCACAGTCCGTACAGTCGTGCGTGTTACAGGTGCAAGTCACAGTCCGTACTGTCGTGTGTGTGTTACAAGTGCAAGTCACAGTCCGTACTGTCGTGTGTGTGTTACAAGTGCAAGTCACAGTCCGTACAGTCGTGCGTGTTACAGGTGCAAGTCACAGTCCGTACAGTCGTGCGTGTTACAGGTGCAAGTCACAGTCCGTACAGTCATGTGTTACAGGTACAGGTACAAGTCACAGTCCGTACAGTCGTGTGTGCTACAGGTGCAAGTCACAGTCCGCCCGGTCGTGCGTGTTACAGGTGCAAGTCACAGTCCGTACAGTCGTGCGTGTTACAGGTGCAAGTCACAGTCCGTACTGTCGTGTGTGTGTTACAAGTGTAAGTCACAGTCCGTACAGTCGTGCGTGTTACAGGTGCAAGTCACAGTCTGTACTGTCGTGTGTGTGTTACAAGTGCAAGTCACAGTCCGTACAGTCGTGCGTGTTACAGGTGCAAGTCACAGTCCGTACTGTCGTGTGTGTGTTACAAGTGCAAGTCACAGTCCGTACAGTCGTGTGTGTTGCAGGTGCAAGTCACAGTCCGTACAGTCGAGTGCGTGTTACAGGTGCAAGTCACAGTCCGTACGGCCTCATTGGATTCTGTTAGCAAGAAACTGACACAAAAGTATCCCTAACACTATCTAACGCTTCCTAACCTTTATTGATGGGACACCTAACGTTTACACAATTAAGCTGAGGGCACAACCCGCCGTACGTGCAAATACAGGTGCCAAAACGTGACAATCTTTTGGGATCCGTAAGTGGTAAGTACCGCCTCCGTGCGAATTCGCAGGGAATCCGACGGATTTTGGAGCACACAGACACGCCGTAGAACTTTGCGTGGAGGCAAAACTTTGTGTGCCGTGCGTTGACGTACTCCCTCCCTGCTCTTGCCAGTCGTTCCCCACGTTTTCAGAAATACGTTGCGGACATGATCTCCCAAAACAACGTGCGGACAAATTGCACAAGGGTTGTGCCCTTAGCTTTACATACATTCTATTCAAAAACAGGGTTTTATGGGTATCATATCGACAAATTTCTGTTAGGTAAAAGTCTTTGTTAGTCAACTTTGCAAAAACTCTTTCCTGCCTGTATAGCAAAGGTCTTTGTATTCAACAAAGTATTTAGTTCAAGACCGACTATTCGATGAACGTCCGTCAACTGTTAGGCACTACAAGTAGGTGTCGCTGCTAACAGGTGCGTTCCCAAATGTAAAGTTTCATTCCTGTCCGTCTGCCATTTAAGAAATACTCCGGTGGATATAATTAAACAGGATGATGAGATGTAACAAAGAGGTAGAACTGTGAGGAGGGCATGTCTGACGCCGTGTCCTGATGTAGGGGGCGCTGTGTCTGAACCGTCTGTTATCAGGAAACCGACCTGTGGGGAGGGGGGCATTTGTCATCACATTGTAAAGTTCATAACTACACTGCAGTAAGGTCTAACTTACAATGGCATTTGATAACATAAGTCTATATTCATTCGATTGAATGGATGAAATCTGCATTTTCATCCATTTCCTAGAAAAATAGTCGTAGACCATGATGTAAATCGTTCAAGCAAATGTATGCGGTAAATAGCAAAAATCATCAGAAAAAGAGTACTATAATTGCAATATAAGAGTTGTAGAATGTCAAATTTAATTCCAAAGACAAAGATATGAAAGAACAAAAAGGAATAATCTATTGTTCGGTATACCATACTCTGTGTGTTCAATCAATTCTTAACCTTCCTGACCACTGATGTATTTCAAAATGAATGCACTTTTTTCTTGCCAGAAATCGCACGCTCGAATCAATTTCGGCGTTCACAGAGGATGTCATCAATGTAATTAAATCCACCAATAAATTAATCATATTAGTTCATGATTACAATTAGATGACTTACGTATGGTATTGTTTTGATAATGTATAATGTAAAAGATTTTAACTTATATAGTCAGACTTTCTTCTACATTAGAGCCCGAGTAAAGACACTGATTTCTCCACTGGGCTAGCCTCCATAGCAGGCTTTTCTTGGCTCATAATACACTTTTGCTGGTTATTTCTTTTTGTACTGGACTTAGGACAAAAAAGACGGGGAAAAAGGCCCCGGAGAGCCTGCTATATGGAGGCTACTATTGGGTGCCATTGCGGGATTTGTTATTTTGGTATCCGTTCTGTTAAAAAACAACAACACTGCACAAAACTGCGTGACCTACCAATGTGGGCCCTATGATCCCACCCAGTATGGTTGATACGGCGATGAAAACAGCTGACGCCCTAGCTCTCATATCTGCCGGGAATAAATCCTATCAGGGAGAGAGACATGTATACATGTACATTATTATGACTCAAAAAGGGTAACGTTACCTGTTCACGGGGTGCAAGAGGAGGCATTATGCGTAAGGACGAAGGTAGAGTCACACAGACATACATATACAAAATACGGACACACTGTACTATAAAAAACATACACATAAACAAACAAACAAACAAACACACACACACACACACACATATATGATATATATATATATATATATATATATATATATATATATGATATATATATATATATATATATATATATATATATATATAAATATATATATATATACGTTCGTTCATACACACCCAAAAACACACACGCATACACACACAGCCACACAATCACGCACACACGCTCACACACACACACACACACACACACACACGTTCGTAAACATCCAAACAGACACACATACACACACATTCACATACAGCCATACAATCACACACACACACACACGGCGCGCGCGCACTGACGGACATACAGCACAGAGAGGGTGAGTAATCATAATAGTTTTGGGTTTAGAGCTCCTGGTCATC
Source organism: Branchiostoma floridae (assembly GCF_000003815.2). Classification (NCBI taxonomy): domain Eukaryota; kingdom Metazoa; phylum Chordata; class Leptocardii; order Amphioxiformes; family Branchiostomatidae; genus Branchiostoma; species Branchiostoma floridae. The sequence goes on from NC_049983.1 coordinate 4,404,801, forward strand.
AAAATGCATAGTGTCACTGTAGCCTGGTATCCAGATATATTATCAGCTCCCGTCTCTCTTCTGTCCTCTTCGCAAATACGGAGATGACGGAAGAGAGTCAGGGGCTATGACACGTCTGGATACCAGGCTAGTGTCACTGACGGAAGTTAGTGGATGCTGCATGTCTGAACGTTTCGAAAATATATCCAGTTACTTGGGTTCTTTTGCGCAAACAAACAGCCACACCTGCGCCAGTGCTGTAGCAGGTGGTATCCACATGGAGGTGCAGAAGAATGTGAAGGTCAGGTGCAGGAATGATGTTCCCGTGTCCTCAGCTGTCAGGGTGAACATCAGGAAGGGAACACCCGTCAGCTGACTACCCGCCAGGAAGTACGCCTTGTACCAGCTGTAGTGTCTGGACAATCTACATCAAAAACACAAATAGCAGACAATTTACCAGATATGAATTTGGAAACGACGTTCCGTAGCATCCCCTAACTTTCATCAGTGGCACTGAGTAGATCTTTGAGTAGAAGTTTTAATTTAAAACCGTTACTATGAATTGATGCAGGTGATGAAGACAAATGAGCGCTTTCACACTTCCAAGTCCGCATGTGCAGCGATTGGAGTTGTGGATAATATGTGATTTACATATATAGCAATGCCCAGAGGTGACTTGTTCATAACTTGGGGGCCTTTACCTTTGCCATTTTACCCACAAGTCCTGTCGCCACACATGCGTACTCGGCGTGTGAAATAGCTTATTTTAGAGTTTAGTCCATTAGGAAAACAATGCCGTTTTCCAAACCATAGTTTTCATCCGTATCTTAAATCGTAGGATGCAACTGTAAAATGAGAAACAGTATGATTGAAAGGGATATAAAATGTATAGTATTGTCATGTAATGCCAACGTTAACTCCAGAGTCAAAAAAAGAAGATGCAAAAGAAGATAAATCATTTGCTATACCATACTTCCTGTTTGTCCTTATTTGTTCAACCCTCCTGACCATATTATGAAGACAACTTTTTTTTTTTCTATTTGCATGCTCGTATCAGTTTGGTGTTCCCGGAGGATGTCATCCATATGATCAGAAACATGGCCAAACCTGTCAGCAAAAGCGCCCCCTAGTATCGACCCTACGCATCCTCCCACCAGCAGCGTCCCTCCGACCACTGTGCCGAACTGTGCCGGTGTCAGATTGTGTTCCCTGGAGTAGAACGTCGGCAGCCAGGCGCCTACACAAATCACCAGATAACGCTCGTCAATAGATTCAACAGGTTGATAGTTCATCGAACGACAAGATTCTTTTTACACAAGCAATTGCAAGTACTTTCCACACTAGCCATGAACGGTGATGGGGGGTATATGGTTCTCCTGTCGGTTCGACAGATGAGCAGGCAGACAGGCATTACCTGTTTTGCCTGACCTGCACATGACTTTTTATGGTGAAGGAGGGGTGTGCAATTCCTTCTCCACCCTCTCGTCTACTGGAGCACTAAGTCTCACAGGGACAGAACTGTATGACACGCGTGAGACGGCTTCAGCAGATGCAGCTTTGTTTTTCGGAGTATCCGTCTCCTAGGAGGACTTCCGACCAAGGATGTAAGGGGTTCCTCCTACCCCGTGTGCCATGGCGGGTGCGTGTATACAGACTCAGTCACGTTTTGGACCACATTCTTAGGAGTAGCTGAGGATTTTTGCATTGTCATGATCATGATTGTTACTAATATTGTTCACATAGTGCACTCTATTATGTTAGGAAGCAAAATGTAAACGCAATAATGTGGATATTTTCCGTTTGGAACCGCATTTGTATGCAGCGGCACCTATAGCTGCAGCTCAATATGAACCAGTCAGAATAGCCGTGAGAGAGGTGACAGACGGTCAACGAAACGTCGGTTTGGAGAAAGCACTTCGCTGTGTACTATGAAAACCATGTTATTTATCTTTCACAGAAACCCACCATTATTTGGGAAAAGCATAGTACTCGTATCCTAATGCCTTCAAACAGAATACTACACAGCGCATCACTCAAGGTAGGAGCGAACTTTCGATAGTGCGCCGAGCAGGGATTTGGCTTATCATTTTAGGTTTGACATTAGAACACATGTACAATATGGGGTATATCCGTACATCCATTCCCAGCCCTCCAATTGGTCCTTCGGCCGTCGGGGTCGGGCTAGTGCTGGTACCTTGAGTGATTTGGCCTACCAATGGCATGGTACATAGCTGTTGTTGCCTATAGCTGATACTGTGTACGTATACGTATACACTGTGCACATACATATGTCGTACATACATACATATATACATACATGTAAGTGATGCGTGGCCTACCTATGGCATATCCTGCCAGATTCTGAACGGATGCGGCCAAACAGAGTGTTGTGAAAGGAGCTGACATGAACAGTTGTCTCGTGTTCTGTGGGTAATACAAAAAGATCAACTATTATAGTGCCAATTCTATCGGTAATAGTAGCCTAGAACTCCCTACATATATGACACAGCAACTGTTGATTCAAGTGCTATTTCCTTCGCGGTTCTATGGAAATTCCAGGTGGGTACGTATGGTATGCCGGTACAGTGAATTTATAGCGGTTGTTTCTACCTGCGCGCAAAGTTTAACGTACATTTATAAAATTTTAATTGTGTTGGTAAATGACATTATGAATGAACAAAAACTTCACACAACCAACACTTAGATTCGAACTGGATTTCTTTGCAAGAGGAGTGAGAGAAGCAGTTAACATTCAAATTTACAGTCCATTTTGAACAGAGACGGAGGGCGACACAGGCTATCTGGCACGGTCCGTTGCTGAAGTCTCGTGTCTCCGGCGTCCCGTCCCCGAAGTGGCAGTAAACGGGTCCATTCCCGAAAGTTTGGGTAACTCACAATTCAACCTCCAATCAAGCGTTGGTTGTGTGAATTAATAAGTGCTACTCTCACCTGACTTGTTTGCATCCCTTGCTTTGATTTCCTGTATTTCCTTTGGCATTTGCTAACAGATAATTTTATAATTTCTACCTATTTCTTTATGATTCTGTAGATTATGTTTACTTTTGATCACTTGCAGCTTAATGATTTTCTTTGTGTAGTTTCAATGAATTTCATTTGTTGTTATTATTTAGCTTTGACTATGTATATCATGTTTCATTGTTATTTAGGACCATGAAAAGCCGCAGAGGTTTCTGCTCCCTCCTTACACGTTTTCTTTCATTCTATAACCATCTATTTTAAATGTTTGTATATATACTAAACGATAAAATAAAAAAAAGATATATAGAAAATAATTTCACGTACATGATTGATGGGAGTTGTATCTGCAGAGTTCTTAGTGTTTACGGGTTGTTTCCTTGTAGGTTGTGGAACCCACAGTAGCACAGCTGGAACACAAGTAAAACCGGCAAAGGCGAGGAGACGGAATACCTCCCGCCAGCAAAGGTCCCGTGTCAGACCTCCCAGCGTGTAGCTTATTGCAGACCCTGTGAAATAATTCAATCAAAGTAAATAATAAGTCTTTAAGTTTTTATGTAAATTTCATCAAGACAATTTTTTTTACATCAATTACTTTCAGTTCTGTCACTCAGGGATTTTTGAAATCTCATTTCACTTACATTTATTTATTCATCAGGAATGAAATACATAAAGTAAAGATAAATGACACATAAAAACCGTGCGGGAGCGAGCTCGAGGTAGAAGCCAAAAACGGCTTATAGGAGCCCGCCTCTTAATAACAATTGAACACAATTCGAATGAAATAATTGAAATGGGAAACAAATTATATCAAAACATAAATGAGTAACAACAATTAGATGATTAACAATAAGCTAAATTGGAAACAAATGATAACAAATCATAAATGAGTAACAACAATTGGATGATCAACAATAACAAAGGCAAAGTAGCAAGTAACATGAATGAAGCTATCTAACGGGGCAATAACAAATCAATAAATAGTACAATAACAAATCATAGATGCATGACAAAATACTCTAGAAAGAAAACATAAAACAAGGAAATGTAGCAATTCAAGTAGGGGCTTGGGTTGAGATGAAGTAGTTTTTGATACTGCGTTTTTGAAACACTTAACAGCAAGGACATTGGCTGGCCAACGTATATATATGTGCCACTAGGTGCTGATGTATCTGAATCTGTAACTGTATCTATATTCCCTTTATAACCGCCCTTCGGCGTAACACACAAGCTATATTGTGAACATGAACAACGTTACCGTCAAACCTACCTAGGTATATGCCGAGATGGTAAACACCAAACACTGTCGCACGGGACTTCGGGGAAAACAGCTCCGACAGAAGGACGTACGCCACAGGGTTGCAGGAGGCCTGAAATTGAGAAATATTAATAATATAATCATAACAACTCTGGCATAGCGTTCTGATTTATCGTAATATTATAGGAAGTTAGGAGCATTAATGGAAATATAATCACAATTTATGATAGGTGATAGTTCTGCTCATGTATCTGTATACTTATACATTGTGGCACCGTGTGGCGAAATCGGTAAGGTGTTTGACCCAGACCCCAGAGGCAACGGGTTCGAAACCGCCGATGTATCCCGATGGTGTGCCCTTAGCAAAAGCATTGTACACGGCCTTCCTCACTTCCCTCGGGTGAAAATGAGTACCACTGCCTTGTTTGCTGTTTCGCGTTACAATAAACATGTAAATAAAAACAGAAAATGTTATTCCTGGTAAAGTGTCAGTAGCAAGACAAGACACACCAATAATCACTTCAAGGATGTTTGTGTCCTACATATCGCTGTTTTATCATAGTTTGGTAAGAGAATGTTGAGTGTGATTCTCACCTCGCTGATGCCCAGCCCCATCCGCGCCACCAGCAGTGAAGAGAAGTCCGTAGCGCTGGCGGACAGGAGCACCATGGCGGACCACACGGCGACTCCTCCCGCCAGGAGGTACCTCCGGGACCCGCGGTCAGCCAGCCAGGACAGCGGCACTCCGGCCAGGGTGTAGGTCAGGACAAACGCCGGTCCTGTCAACAGGCCTTGCTACAACACAAAACAAGATCATAGCATGTTCAGGTCAAAAGATACAAAAAAAGTTCTGCTGCAGTACCAAGGTCACACACCAGGGGGCCCAAAATAGACCTTGACCTTTTTCTTCCAAACACCTACACACATACCAAATATCATTACAATCCATCAAGAGGTTCTAACGTTATGCGGACCACAAATATCCGGACACACAGACAGACACACAGACACACCAAAAAATTACCTCCATTTTTCATGGAGTTAACTAGAGTTCCATATCCCCATTCCTTCATCAAGTAATGATGATCTCAAAATTGACCTTGACCTTGGCCTTTGTCTTCCCAACACCTACCTACAACATATCAAATAATTTGCATAGAGATAAAACAGACCAACCAAGCAAGAATAAGATCTCACCTGTAGGTTAGTAAACGTGATGACCTCACCTGTAAGTTAGTAAACGTGATAACCTCACCTGTAGGTTAGTAAACGTGATGACCTCACCTGTAGGTTAGTAAACGTGATACAGGCACAGCCAGGCTGTCCTCTGTAGTCAGATGTGTTCCTGCACCTTAAACCTGAAACGGTAACATGTAGTCTCACCTTAGCAAACAAGAGTTCGAACACCTCATATCATCATGAAATAATCTGATTATGCAAATGACTTTCACATGTGCATAATCTAAGCTTCATTATTCACACCGTAAACTAAAATACGCCGATCACAATGTCAACAATCCAATCATTTACTACTTATTAATTCTAACTAATTACTAATTCTAAATCAGAACTTATTTGCATAACTGGTATCTGCTAATCTTCTGTTTGCCACAAAGATGTTGCATGTATTTGAAACACTGTAAATGTAGATTTTCTTCATTGAATATGCAAATAGAGCCCCAATTGGCATAATTTGCATTTCATTATGTGCGTCTTTTGCCTAAAATATCTGCATACTAAATGTCATCGAAATCCGTCGTTCCTTTGTTCTGTTATTCACCTTGGAAGATTTTGGCAAAAACGCCCCTGCAATTCCAAAACACTATGGGGCCCAAACATACACCACATCTTTCTAACATCACAAGCTATCTGCCACCCAAAATATTAATACCATAGCATATGTCCAGGTCAAAAGGTAAAAAAAAGCGAAAGTTCTGCTGCAGTACCAAGGTCAAATACTAGGGGGCCAAAAATGGATTTTGATCTTTGTCTTCCCAACACCTAGAGTTATGTTGACTACATAAGTCTGGAAACACAAACAAACACACACACACACACACACACACACACACACACACACACACACACACACAAACACACACACACGCACATACACACACACACACAAACACACACACACACACAAACACACACACACGCACATACACACACAAACACACACACACACACACAAACACGCACACACACACACACACACGCACATGCACACACAAACACACACACACACAAACACACAAACACACACACACACACACGCACATACACGCACATACACACACAAACACACACACAGACACACACACACAAACACGCACACACACACACACACACGCACATACACACACACACACACACACAGACACACACACACACACAAACACGCACATACACAAACACACACACACACAGACACACACACACACAGACACACACACACATACACACACACACACACACACACACACACACACACACACACACACACACACACACGTTTGACCATCAGCAAATTCTATTCAGTTGCTTGAATAACTGTTAGTTGAAGTATCTCAGTACCACGCAGTTTTACGTCTTAAAACAGCAAGCGGTCCTATACCCGGGTTCATATCCATCAATGATTATCCTTGCAAGGTTCCAAAGGTCGTACTTTACCTGCTGGTATAAGGACCGGTAAGACTTGTCTATCAGCCTGGTTCAGAATGTAGATGAACAGTAAGAGAAGAAGACAGAATGTCGGGTTATTTGTGATGCTTCCGCACTTGATGAACGCTCTGCCGATCCTACCTTGATCGCAAACCTTCATTCTAAGACTGAACACGTACTGCCATGAAACACACCGCACTGATCGGCAAACAAACAACACGCTGCAGCAACGACACCTGACGATATGCTACAAAAGCACTGTACGTCCAACCTCAAGTGGTAGGGTGGTTTGGTTACCAAAGTATTCAGTTCTTTCAAAGTGACACTTGTTACCTGAAAGCTCCCCTCTAAGCAAAAATTGAGGTATTGTTGTGTTTGGTGTATCTGTGTGTCTGTTTTCAGATACTTGTGGTCAGATAGCCTTATTGGCGACGCCTCAGGGGCTAGCCTACTAGTATAGTGTGCGTCCGTTTGACAAGAATTCACAAAATTCCGCAGGCATGTCAGGAATTTTTCCACGCCTGCGTAGTTGCATCATCCCTTTAGAGGGGAAGAACTCGGGAATAGGTTGACGGATCTTCATGATATTTGGAATGTAGATAGCTTCAGAGATGCCTTACATAATCAAATGCTAATCATGCACATCAGGGGCTGATTTGCATAATTCATGAGGACAGTTTATAAATACACTGCATTTCATGTTAGAATACTCAAAAATATGCCATATGTAACTCAAAAAGAGAGAAATATTAGGCTTACTGTTAAGCATATATCCGATTGGCAAATATTCCCGAAATTCCACAGCAATTCGTCCGCGCGTGCGCAATTGCACCATCCTTTTGGAAGGGAATAACTCGGGAAGGGGTTGACGGATCATTGTGATTTTTGATGTAGATAAATTCGGAGATGCCTTCCATAAATAAGGGCTATTAATGCAAACCAGGGGCTAATTTGCATGATTAATATAATTAATGAGCACAGTTTATTAAGCCACAGTATTTCATAATACTAGAACACTTAGACATGACAAATGTAGCTAGAAAAGAGAGAAATATCAATAGACATCAATTATGCAAATTGTTACCTAATTTACATAATTAATGAGAAATTGTTATTACAGTGTTAAATGACGAAAATTCCATTCTTCCGAAGCCACAGTATTTCATAATACTAAATCACTTAAACATGACAAATGTAACTAGAAAAGAGAGAAATATCGATAGACATCAATTATGCAAATTGTTACCTAATTTACATAATTAATGAGAAATTGTTATTATAGTGCTAAGAACGAAAACTCCATACTTGCGACATTTGGCAGCAACATGTACGTTAAGTTGAACATGCATCCGTAATTCATGTAAATTAGGGTCTCATTTACATAATTTATGAGAAAATGCTACAATGGCTTTCTTTGCTAAGACTTTCATACTTTGAACACATTGTTATTCTTTAAATTATTATCTGGTGCATTTGCAGCCAGTAGGTACCCAATGTGTTTCGTAATGAGGCTGATTTACGAACTATTAGCTATAGCAATAATCTAATTGCTATAATTGAACCTATTTTTCACTACATGTTGTAATCATAATAGTCAGTACATATCATGTTGTACAGTTTTTCAATGTCGAAAAAGCCTCTCTTGCATTGGTAACTTCAAGTTTAAAATCCCCATAAAAGGAATGGTTCGTTCTAATCATTTTATCGTAGACTCCAATCATAACCATCACCACCTGCGTTTCATCTGACCTACCCAAACTCAAATCAGTTGAGCGAGGACAATGCCCGCAACCCGAATCCGACAAACAAGCCACCAACCACAAACTCGAGTCAGGAAAACGCAGAAAACGCCCGGAAACTGAGTTATTTGTATCATGTACATGTACAGTATTTTACTTTCTCTGGACTGAAAGGCTGGGACCGCCATAGCCATGCAACCTGAGCACTTTCTCGTCCTTATTAGGTTGTCTTGCCAAGGTAAGTTTTCATGGACGTTTAGTCATAGAAATGAGATTTTGACTTCCCTTTCTTCTGCTTATTTTTGTAGAATTCCACAGCATTAAGTATAGGTAGGGTATGCCCTAAAACGTCAGGGTGTTACATCAAACAAGTGGATTTACACAACGCAGATTATCCATTTCAATTTACATAACTTTAGGTGATGTGACAAAGGGCCGTTCATGTCATGTGGCGCCGACCATCCGCAAGCATCATTGGCGAGTGCCCTGCGATTGGTTAAATAAGCCAGTGCTTGCCTTGCATTGTATCTATTTACAAGCGTTGTGCAATGAACTTTGACTTGCCTTTTTCTAGCCCTCCGTAAGAACCACTGACTCATTCCTTTCGCTTGCTATCCGTCTTAAGCAAACAAAAAGAATGAGTCAGCGGCAACTACAGAAGATGGTGCCTATCCTAGGCATAGAAACAGAGTCCTAGGCTCATTTTCAGCTGCAGTACCGTAATGAACTGCTACCTCTGGTCGTGTGCTGCAATCAATTTCATTATCTCAGATAACCAATCGTACATTAGCATTCGTTTGACCAATGACACCGGCGGATTTTCTAGACTAGACCAATCGTGTATAGACTAGCCCCTGCGGTTACCTGTCCGAAACCCCGGACGTCGCGTCGTTCGTCTGCCAGCCGTCTGATGTGACAGACACACCTCGCAACTGCCATTACAAAAGGGCATCACGGCCGCTGTGAATCCTTTGTACTTCAAGCCGTGTCTAACCCAAGACAACAGGTTAGTAGGGTCGTTTTTCACATAGTGCATTTATGTGTTTTATCAGTACAAGTAATAAAATGTGTTTCAAGTTTTAAACTTGCAATGTTTACAGTGTGCGTGGGAGTATTGAAGATATTCATTTGCATATGAGAACCTCTTCGTGTGGCCTAGACCGATGGCCTTGGTGACTTGATCATTTAATAATTTGGGATTATAGTAAAATTACACAAAGGTTTGGTAAAGTTGTGATGGAAATGTGGTAAAGTCTTTTGTTTTATTTTGTCCGTTTTGTCTGTGTTTTATATTTCTTATCAGTTATTGTGTTTTCGTCTTCGTCTTCGTCATGTTCTCATTGAACTTTGGACTTTCTTCGTGTGCGGACTGGAACGGATAACGACTATGATCTTTGTCACTTTGTACTATCTTCCAATTTTTTGTTTACACTTTAAGTTGACAGTATTGCAGGAGGGAGCGAAGCCCTGGTCCCCGCCGTGAGAGAATTCACCCTGTGATGGCCTGTACTGTCTTTTTTCTGTTTCTTGATTTATGATTTGTTTTCTGCTCTTGTAAAGATGACCTTGTAATTGTTGCTTGAAGTTGTTCTGTTTCCCTCTCGTTTTGTTTTTGTTTGTACCATCATTGCACAAAAAGGGGTTAGTAGGGTCGTTTTTCACATAGTGCATTTATGTGTTTTAAGCAAGTTATCAACAGTCCAATGTAATGCCAATGATCGGCAACGTTAACGTTGAATTCTTTTGTGACCGTTGGAGGACATAAAAACGCGGACCTACCGGCGCTTACATGTAAGGCCTCACTGTGCTCATGATATCAATACGAGCGATCGCTGTTGTTGTTTACATCCGGGGTATTCGACGGCTGGCGCCTACCAGAATGGCAGTAGATTGGATTAAAAATTCATATTTAAATTAGCAGATCAAATTATTGGTTAATATGTAAATCAATCTTTTGCCAAACAACTGCTTTTTGCCTACCACTGCGTCACCGTGAGCGTGATATCATCGCGATCGCTCGTATTCCAACAAAGCAAGAAGACTGTCTCGACCTAATTGCAATAATTTCGCTTTGTTGCTTCCAGGATCTTATTGGTGCCATCAAGCCGGATCAACTGCAGCTGCAATGTTCATGTTGGGACTTATCCCGGTGAGAGGTTGTCCGATGCCATCTCCACGGCTAGCTGTACGGTGACGTCCAGAAGATCGGTGCTCGTGTGAAAGCCCTGTCGGAGGACCCGAAACTAAGTTAAGTTCTTGTGTGTTTTATGGGGTGTGAAACGGAAACATATTGTAGAGATGGTCTGGGACTAACTTGTCGGCATGATAGGAAGTAAACAATTTGTGCGGTCTCTTAGGCCGGTGTCTCTGACATTGGTCTGTGGTAAAGTGCTCGAACACATCGTGCACAGCCACATGATGAAACATCTAGACACTCATGGCATTCTGTCCCCAGCGCAACACGGCTTCAGGAAGGGTCTGTCCTGCGAGAGCCAGCTGGTGCTTACCCTCCAAGACCTGTCCAAAAACATGGACCAGAACAAACAGGTCGATGCCGCGGTGGTTGACTTTAGCAACGCATTCGATACCGTGCCTCACGAACGTCTGCTGAGCAAACTCGAGCACTATGGCATTTCTGGCCTTCTTCAGTCTTGGCTTAGGGCCTTCCTTGCGGAGAGAACCCAGAGGGTTGTCTTTGACGGTGGAACATCTCAAGTACCAGCCAATTTTCGCCCGCACTGACACCTACAAATTCTCATACTTGCCAGAACAATCCCGAGTGGAATTCCCTGCCTGGCACGGTAGTATTGCTCCCACCGTTGAGTGCTTCCGTGCCAGGCAGGAGGGCTGCCCGCTCTTACCCGGGACCTCACCCCCCCCCCCTACTTTGCCCCACGCGGGGTCATCTGGGGGTACCTATGATGATGATGATGATGAATTACAACAAAACAAGAAGACTGTCTCGACCTAATTATAATAATTTCGCTTTGTTGCTTCCAGGATCTTATTGGTGCCATCAAGCCCGGTTCAACCAGAGGACCTGAAACTAAGTTAAGTTGTTGTTTGTCTTATGGGGTGTGAAATGGAAACATATTGCAGAGATGGGCTGGGACTAACTTGTCATCGGCATGATAGGAAGTAAATAATAAGAAGTTTATTTTGCAAGTTCGTGCCCGAGGGCTAATTGCAAGTACATAGTATACACATAGTGACAATGGACAGTCATAAACAATGCTCTAATCTAATACTAGTGTTGGCTATTTCTAAGCAGGTTGGGTTTGACTTCTTTTTTGGAAGCAGAGGGAGACGAAAAGCCCCACATTTTCTAAAATTTGTGGGTTCTGCGATTTCAAGAGAAAAGTGGCCTTCTGTTTGTCTGTCAATGTGGGGAAGTTGGGATAAGTCTTTGTGACTTCTCTAAACAGGGTGATTCTTTCGGTTTCGTTGAATGAACATTTGGAAATGAAATGTGTGAAATAATTTGTGAGGTTACTTTAACTTTAAAAAATCTCTTGGTTGATGGTAAGGCGCTTGAGTGTGTTTTGTTGACATCTCGAGTGATGATGCAGGTAGGGGTTTAACGGTATATCAGGACATTTTGTAAATGGAAGCTCCTTTTGCACTCAGGGCTTCAGCCCGCTTCTGTGTTGTACAGGCCCTTTGTGTGGCTGATTTGGTTTCTGTGACTGTGTCGATGGCCGGGATTGTATTCGGCCAGTTACTGTAAATTCTGTTGTTTTTTTTTTTAACAGGGACTTCCCTGATTCACCATCTGTTGTCATTTCTGTTTTATGTCGTGGTCAGTGGTTGTCGGGAACCTAGACCATTACATAATCTGCCTTGTGTCGTTATCTTGGGTCCCGAACCAAGAGAACGACACAGGCCAGAAAGGAAAACAGGTGGCTGAAGAGCCTATTTAATATCAATAGCACTAGACTTCTCGGCGTCGACACAGTTACAGAAACCGAATCAGCTATTCAATGGGCTTGTATAAGGCAGAAACAGACTGAAGCCATTGCTCTCAAAATTGTAACCAAAACAAACGGCAGCATTACTTGGAATTTCAGCAAAGCGCACTCTTGTGCTTTCCATCATTCAAGAGATCATGATTATTCCCGCTATTTCTATGTTAAACCAAGAACTGAAATTACAATCACAGATCAAGTTAACTAATCCTGTCATGCCTCATTCACATAGCTAAGCTTACTTTAAGTATAGTCTTTACCATATTTCTTGGTGAAGTTTCATTTTTGTCTCGTCTTTTATACTGAGGATCGTCGTACCGTAAGAAGAAATGTCTGGACGCGGAAAGGGTGGCTAGGGCTGGCGAAGGAAGGTGCCGAACGTGAACGATTCGCAGTCTTCCCACACATATGACAAGGTATCGTATCGTATTGTGTGAAAGCAGTTTTTGATTATAGCCAGGACAACGTTCTTTGCCAATGAATAACAATTCATTTGTGTTGGCAAGTTTAAGTTTATAGTTTCATTTTCAATGTTTGAACCCGAACAATTAATGCTCAGTACTTTAATTAATGCTTGAATGACGCATGTGAATACATTTGTATTATGGTTGGAATGTTTGTCAGGTGGATCATGGAAAATTTAGGCATACGCATTCTTCATCTGAATATCAGATAGTCTGCATAGAGGTTTGGGGTGGTACTTGCCATTGGACAGGCCTTAATCCTTTTGTTTGTGGCGTGTCTGTTTCTTCTACCGATTTGTTAGAAATGACTGAACGTGGAAAGCAAGGAACGGGGTTGGATAATGGACGTGTAAAGCGCCACCGTTACTGAAAGTGCTTCGTGACAACATCCGGTGCATCACCAAGGCACGAGTCTTTCCGAGACACAGACAAGGTATTGTACTGCATTGTGTGTCCAGTTCCTACTCGCCAATGGACAGCCGGCGTTGAGCCATTTGTGTTTGTTGCAGCGGTAGTGATGCAGTTCATGCATGTCTGTTTCTTTTGCCGATTTCACAGCAAGGCCTGCCGGGAAAATGTGGGCAAAGGAGGTGCCAAGCATCCGAGGAGACAGTGGTCCTGGCGGAAGGCGTCTTGGTGCCACTTCCCATAGTTGGATTCGTTGAAAGTCGTCTTCATCAGCTTCTTGAGAAGACATTTCATAACTGGATGTTTAGAGGACAGTCCGTATGTCAATCATCTCTACAAGACCTGATGGACATCAGTTTTTCACGGACATATGACAAGGTATGGCACTGTGTGTTGTGTAAAATTAGGCAATCGGCCTATAGCTAGGCATGTTTGTAGCATTGTATATTGTTTGCGCAGTATTGTCAGTCTATATAAACCGACAGTAGTAACAATTGTAGGACTACCCGAAACGTTCTAATTGTGTTGTACTGTATTTTGTGAAAGTAGCTTTTCTTAATTGTAGGACAGCAGTCTTTTTCCTTTGTGCTGGTAAATTTAAGCTTACAGTTTCAATGTCTGGGCCCGAACAGTGCTTTGGAGAGTTTTATTTCTATAATCAAAATTATGATTGGTTGAACAGTTTGTGTGAGGTTGCTGATGCATATATGTTTGTTCTACCGATTTGGCAGAAATGCCTGGACTTGCTAAGGGGGAAGGAGCTGGGAATGTAGGCTTCAGGTGCTACCATCACTGACGGTGCTTCGTGGCAACATCCAGTTCATCACCAAGCCAAGGAGTCATTCAGTCTCTCCAAGGCTCCTTTTGCACGCAGGGCTTCAGTCCGTTTCTGTGTTATACAGGCCCAATGTGTGACTGGTTTGGTTTCTGTGGCTGTGTCGATGGTCGGCATTGTTTTTAGCGTTACTCTAAATTCTGTTTTTTAGAAAACAGGAACTTTCCTGGTTCACCATCCGGTGTCATATCTGTTTTATGTCGTGGTCAGTGGTTGTCGGGGACCTAGACCATTACATAATCTGCCTCGTGTCGTTATCTTGGGTCCCGAACCAAGAGAACGACACAGGCCAGAAATGAAGACAGGTGGTTGAAGAGCCTATTTGATATTAGTAGTTTAGTCCTTTAGACACACTATACTTTTTGGTGTCGACACAGTCACAGAAACCGAATCATTGCAGACAGAATGCAAAGTGTACATTATGTATATCAAGATGTTAGATTCATGTAGTTAAGCTTGCCTATTCCCATATTTTTGAGTCAAGCTTCATGTTGGTCTCGTCTTGCAAAGAGGTTTGGAGATGCTGAGCTGTGTAGACATGCGTCTTTTGTAAGCAGTCTTTAAATTTGTTTTGAATATATCATATCATGCCATTCCAGTACAGGGTGACTGTCTTTTGTTGTCACTTAGCCTTTGTGTTGAAAATGTATTTCAATTGTATTATTGTAATTCAGTAGATCGATGTTAATATTGCCCGTTTATTGATGAGTATAGGTTGTTTGTAGATCAGTCATTTGGAAAAATCCCTACCTAAGGCTTAGGCTGACGCTGACACTAACACGCAGACACAGGCACGAGCACACACTAACATACTAACCCTTCCAAACACACAATAACATACTGATGTTACATCTTTTTGTCGAACACTAATAATCAGCTCTGCCTAAGCCTTAGACTGCAAAATAACTTTCTATTCTTCGTCAATTACAAAGGCACCAAGCTACCTCTATACCATGTACTGACCTGATTTTGGCTCTGTTGGCCACCGTGTCCTAGAGTAAGGGTAATTGTTAATCTATGTATGGAAGATGTTAAGATTTCAGTTCGATTTTTAAAGTTTATTTTTCTCAATTCATTGTGTTTTTTTTTAGATTTACACACATATATTTGCATATATCTATTTTGTCAATAATTGCTATCAAATAAACAGTTTGAAATCAAATGTGTAGTGTTTATTCTACACTAGTCGAATTGAAAGAAATGGATTGTTTCACCCTCCCCACACCCTCAACTAGACGCAAAATGGTTAGTCCTACCTCCCAATATGAAAAGATTGGGTTCCTTTCCCCAGACCCTTAACCCCACGTGAAATGGTTGGTCCCTCCTTCCCCATACCCTTTCCAAGAAACTTTAACCCACGCGCGGATCCAGGGGGAGGCGCGCGCAAAAAAAAATGGCAAGATAAACCAAGGTTACTAGAGGTCTTCGGAAGTTACGTCAAGAATATTGACAACGTTATAAAACTAATTCGCTTATTTGAAAGGAGATTTTCTGGTACTTATTTAGAGAAACTTGCAGTTTGCAATTACTAGTGGGTCTTCAGAGTCACGTAAACTTACGGTAAAGGCCCGGGGGCCGAGCGCGGCCGCATCAATTTCTCCCCAAGAAACTGGTGGGTCGCTGTAAGCCAAAATCGGCGCTCAAAAATATAGAAAGAGCGTGGAAATTTTGTATGATCTCCAGAAAATCAGCGGAAGTTAATTATTTTTGATGAACTGATGATTTCTATCGTCCGTCATCGGCTTAGAGAGACGCAACCCGCCTTGGGAAAATCGGCGTCGTGCGCCGACACCCCCCTCCCCACTCCAGTTCTGATCAGTCGCCGCGGTGACCGTGATGACGTTTTTGTTGTCATTTCCCCCCGATTAATAATCGTAATCAATTGACACCGCAGAAGCAAAAAGAGTCCGAAATATATGCATTTTCAAATGCGTGACACTTTCAAAATCGTCTCCGGCAAGCCACTCAGATCCCACGAGATTTCTATGCGATTTTATAGGAGCGCGAGCCGCTTCACGGAGAAAGGCAAATCGGCAGCCAGGTACAAATAATTTTGCGATATTGTTTGTGTAGCGTGGCGTCATTTATGAATATCAAGAAGGAGGAACTATCCTTCGTTAGGTTTGTCCTCAGTTGTAGTTGCTAAAAATAGTAAAAGATGTCCCTGAAGTGAACTAGACAGCCACAGACATGACAAAAAGTTAGTGTTAGTTTGCTTCTCAAATTTGCTCAGATATGGCTCTAAAATGCACCAGAGAGCCTCTATTTCTTATAAATTTTCTGGGGGAGGCCCCCCATACCCCCCCAACGAGAGGGGGGAACCCCCCTCTCGTGCTCTCCCCCGCGCAGCTTGCGCTGCGCGGCCGCGGCCTTCGGCCGCGTCATGGTGCGCGCCCCCCCCCCCTTAGCAAATTTCTGGATCCGCCAGTGATTACCACGTGAAATGGATGGCCCTCATTCCATATCCTCAATCCCTTGTGAAATGGATGGTCCCCGTTCCTAGATCTTTAACGTCGTGTATACACCATGCATATCAAATGGCTGGTCCCTCCCTTACCAGACCCTTAACCCCTTGTTAATGGATGGTCTCATTTTCCCCAGATCCTTAACCCCATATGAAAAGGCAATTCATAATTGTACCCCTTCCCTTCAATCTTAACATTTCCAGTACATTCTGGTAGACTTGGTAAGTATTTATCTCCATGAAAATAGAAATATAGGTTTGGGTGTGTCTGTCTGTGTGTCTGTCCGGATCTTTGTAGTGAGCATAACTCAAGAAGTACTGGAAGGCTTAAGATGATATTTGGTATGTGGGTAGATGTTGGGAAGACGAAGGTCAAGGTCAATTTTGGGCCCCCTGGTTTATATAAGCTTTTCTTAAAGTCTTGGTAAAATTGTTCATTGCCATATCCAACATTCCAGGGGATCAACTGTTGTCTTATATGTTGAGTACGTTTTGTACAGTTTTAAAGAGCTGGGGGATCCTGTAGTGGATACTGCTTGTTACTCCCCATCCTCCATTTATACCACAGAATTGATGCATTCTGGCCAAAGCACTCAGAGCTGGAACCGAGTTGTATAATAAATGAAAAACATTTATGATAGGTCACTCGTCACAAGAGATCACATTTCTTGTTAACAGCAATGCTCTACAAACATCCATCGCGTAAAACAATCTTCATACATACAGCCAGACGAAATGATAGAACACAAATACAACACACCTACAACAACAATCATTAATATTTATAAACAATAAAACCGTCGCAATGGCAATAGTTTTTATTGCCACACTTATTTAGAGCCTCTGGGGGAATCGGTACTAGGTGTTTGGAAGACCTTTGGACCTTCGAAATTCCCTCTATTGATTCCTCAACTTCTTTTTTTCGATGTCTACCTTCTTTCCATTTTTTGCCGCTACGGGGCCCAAACCCACAGCACTTACTCTCTGTCCCAAGAGCTATCTACCACTCAAAAATCACGACCACAGCATGTCCAGAACACGAGGTATCAAAAATGGAGGTTTCGCTGCAGTAACTTAGCAAGCCGCTAGGGGACCCATTATCGAACTTGACCTTTAGTTTCCCAACCCCTACCCACCTACCAAGTATCATCAGCATCCATTGAAGTCTTCTGTTTACTGACGGAAGGACAAACAGACGTACAAGCCTAAAACATAACCTTAGCCATTCTGGCAAATGTAACTACTCTCTCTTGATGATATTTCTTATCAATACATATAACGTTACATTGCCATATTGATGTCATTTTTGATGATGCCTAACATATAGTTTATCCATTGATCTATCCTTAGTTTTGGTTTTTATCGAGCGAATTTGCATTGTATGTTATATATATCGATGTAAAGAAATAGTAAGTTAGTAGATTAAGTCAATCTAAAAACTTCGGTGGCGTTGGTGTGGAGTGATTCGGAATCGAAAGGTCCCGAATTTGCTTTACCGCGAACTTAAATCCATCGCTAACATTTTTCTATCAAGGTATTAGACTGCAGTCGATGGTGTTACCGCGAAATTAAATCCACCACGAAAAGTCGTTTTCCCGCTACCGCGAAATTAAATCCCCGCGAACTTTAATGCATTTACAGTACCCATCATAATCTGAAGTTGTGCCCTTAAAAGAAAGTCAATTTACACGACTTTCCCTTTCAGTTGAGTGACGCCCACCGAGCCTTTGCGGCTAATTTATCTGTCTAACTGTGTGCAAAAAAACGCACTACGGATTTGGTGCGCCAATGTGCCAACACCTGCGCAACTCTGGAGCTATCTACCGTATGATTCCAAAAATCATGAAGATCCGTCAACCCATTCCCGAGTTATTCTCCTCCAAAAGTTGATAGAACCACAGATGCCTGGGGAAAATTCCTGACATGCCTGCGAAACTTTTGGAATTCTTGTAAAACAAGAAATCTTTTTAAAAAAGTTGTGCCTTGCCGCGTGTTAGGGATATCGTCAGGAAAAAGTAGGTCAGCACTTCAAGCCCGGCAAGGCAAAATGCTGTGCCTTGGCAAAAACACAATACAATGACTGTTTTTACTGTTTCTGAAAGAGCTAACCAAGAGGAGTAAAATGCTTTTTAGATGAAGCGAATAGCTTGAAGGGTTGCTGAGATATGGCTCCACAAAGTTGCCAAAACCTACCCTCAGATATGGCCGGCTGCGCGATAAACGATGAAAATAAAAAAAATACCTTTTTTGAGGGGTGATGAAAAGGTAAGTAAAGGCTGCAAAGCTTGTTTTATCTTATTTCCCCGTAATATGTACTACATAGAATCACTCCACAGAGTTCTGAACATTCATGGCATTTTATTATGCTTTTACACAGGGTCGATGTATGCAGCACCCACTGGTGTCCTTTCACACAATAATTGTCATCTTACCTTATTCTTTAAGAAATAAGTAAATTTGGGTTTAAAAGTTCACATTTTGGGTTACAGTCAATGGTGTTTTTTGCACCAGTTGAGTCGCATTGTAGAAGATTAAATATCATACTTCATATACTTTTGCAATGTACACAACATTATGGTATCTTATATTACCAACAATGTCACATCTATAGAATATCAGCAATATTAATTGCCTTATAACAAGGTCAACTTGGTCAAGGTGAAAGGTAAGTGTGTGAATATGTCGCATTATTTTCATGTTGAGCCATGATGTTACACTGTATCAACAGTACAACTTTACACTTAGATACATTTGTAATAAAATATAGAAGACAGATGTTTGTACTAATAAGAGATAAAATATCAATAGGTAGACATTGTGTAAACACTAAATTTATTAGGACAAGTTCAACATTTTTCAAGGTCAAAGGCTCAGTCTTCAGGATACATACAATCGACACAGATTTCTTTGATGTACTTGCAGGTACATGAACTTCTCCTTATTTAATCAATACTATAAATAGTATAATGCAATGTAAACTACTTTTTACAAAAACAACAGGCTTACTTATCATTTTCTGTGGTTACTGGTAGCAACAGTATTCTTTAACAAACTTAATGCTAATAGCACTGGCTGCACAACTTGTCAACATTATGTTTGACCTCTACCATTCAATATCTCCGCTCCGCTCTCCAGTCTTATATCAGCTACATCTGGTACTTGGTGCAATCTACACTCCACCTGAAAAACAAAATTATTTGAGTTTCATGATTAACATGTCTACCATCATGGTGATAATGTTCTTTCATCTGAGGGGATGACGACCTACTCCAGTACCACGTCTGATGTTCATCTACATCATCATCTTTCTTATGACTTATGACTTCTTTCTTTCCTGTGACGAAAGATTCAGAATGATCCAATAATGAAATGAAGAATTCAATAAAGAAAGAAAGGCAAGTTGGGGTAAGGAATAGATAACCTTATATCATTGATTAAGTAGATAATACCTGCAACAAGATGGAAGGAGGTAGTGTCACTGTTTCTG